>NW_026614029.1:0-72494 GCF_026230105.1 Diorhabda sublineata
ATCGACCTCAATGTGCTTCAATGAATGTAAATCGACGATATCTGACAAAGTTGGATGCAAACTCATTCAAATATATAAAAAATGTTGGAATTCGAATTCAAATGAGGAAGATAGACTTTGAAAATTTTCTATCAACACAAAGTGACAATCGACCTCAATTGGCTTCAATGAATGTAAATCGACGATATCTGACAAAGTTGGATGCAAACTCATTCAAATATATAAGAAATGTTGGAAATCGACTTCAAATGAGGAAGATAGACTTTGAAAGTTTTCAATCAACACAAAGTGACAATCGACCTCAATGTGCTTCAATGAATGTAAATCGACGATATCTGACAAAGTTGGATGCAAACTCATTCAAATATATAAAAAATGTTGGAATTCGAATTCAAATGAGGAAGATAGACTTTGAAAATTTTCTATCAACACAAAGTGACAATCGACCTCAATTGGCTTCAATGAATGTAAATCGACGATATCTGACAAAGTTGGATGCAAACTCATTCAAATATATAAGAAATGTTGGAAATCGACTTCAAATGAGGAAGATAGACTTTGAAAATTTTCAATCAACACAAAGTGACAATCGACCTCATAGGTCTTCAATGGATGTTAATCGACGATATCTGACAAAGTTAGATGCAAACTCATTCAAATATATAAGAAATGTTGAAATTCGACTGCAAATGAGGAAGAAAGACTTTAAAAATTTTCAATCAACACAAAGTGACAATCGACTCAATGGATGTTAATCGACGATAACTGACAAAGATAGATGCAAACTCATTCAAATATATAAAAATTGATGAAATTCGACTTCAAATGAGGAAGATAGACACTGAAAATTTTCAATCATTACAAAGTGACAATCGACCTCAATGGGCTTCAATGGATGTTAATCGACGATATCTGACAAAGTTAGATGCGAACTCATTCAAATATATAAGAAATGTTGAAATTCGACTTCAAATGAGAAAGATAGACTTTGAAAATTTTCAATCAACACAAAGTGACAATCGACTCAATGGATGTTAATCGACGATATCTGACAAAGTTAGATGCAAACTCATTCAAATATATAACAATTGATGAAATTCGACTTCAAATGAGGAAGATAGACTTTGGAAATTTTCAATCAACACAAAGTGACAATCGACCTCAAAGGGCTTCAATGGATGTTAATCGACGATATCTGACAAAGTCAGATGCAAACTCATTCGAATATATTAAAAATGTTGAAATTCGACTTCAAATGAGGAAGATAGACTTTGAAAATTTTCAATCAACACAAAGTGACAATCGACCTCAATGGGCTTCAATGAATCTAAATCGACGATATCTGACAAAGTTGGATGGAAACTCATTCAAATATATAAGAAATGTTGAAATTCGACTTCAAATGAGGAAGAAAGGTTTTAAAAATTTTCAATCAACACAAAGTGACAATCGACCTCAAAGGGCTTCAATGGATGTTAATCGACGATATCTGACAAAGTTGGATGCAAACTCATTCAAATATATGAGAAATGTTGAAACTCGACTTCAAATGAGGAAGATAGACTTTGAAAATTTTCAATCAACACAAAGTGACAATCGACCTCAATGGGCTACAATGAATCTAAATCGACGATATCTGACAAAGTTGGATGCAAACTCATTCAAATATATAAGAAATGTTGAAATTCGACTTCATGAGGAAGATTGACTTTGAAAATTTTCAATCAACACAAAGTGACAATCGACCTCAAAGGGCTTCAATGGATGTAAATCGACGATATCTGACAAAGTTGGATGCAAACTCATTCAAATATATAACAATTGATGAAATTCGACTTCAAATGAGGAAGATAGACTTTGAAAATTTTCAATCAACACAAAGTGACAATCGACCTCAATGGGCTTCAATGAATGTATATCGACGATATCTGACAAAGTTGGATGCAAACTCATTCAAATATATATGAAATGTTGAAACTCGACTTCAAATGAGGAAGATAGACTTTGAAAATTTTCAATCAACACAAAGTGACAATCGACCTCAATGGGCTTCAATGAATCTAAATCGACGATATCTGACAAAGTTAGATGCAAACTCCTTAAATATATAAAAAATGTTGGAATTCGAATTCAAATGAGGAAGATAGACTTTGAAAATTTTCAATCAACACAAAGTGACAATCGACCTCAATGGGCTTCAATGAATGTAAATCGACGATATCTGACAAAGTTGGATGCAAACTCATTCAAATATATAAAAAATGTTGAAATTCGACTTCAAATGAGGAAGATAGACTTTGAAAGTTTTCAATCAACACAAAGTGACAATCGACCCCAAAAGGCTTCAATGGATGGCAATCGACGATATCTGACAAAGTTAGATGCAAACTCATTCAAATATATAACAATTGATAGAATTCGACTTCAAATGAGGAAGATAGACTTTGAAAATTTTCAATCAACACAAAGTGACATCGACCTCAATGGGCTTCAATGAATGTAAATCGACGATATCTGACAAAGCTAGATGCAAACTCATTCAAATATATAAAAAATTTGAAATTCGACTTCAAATGAGGAAGATAGACTTTGAAAGTTTTCAATCAACACAAAGTGACAATCGACCTCAATGTGCTTCAATGAATGTAAATCGACGATATCTGACAAAGTTGGATGCAAACTCATTCAAATATATAAGAAATGTTGAAACTCGACTTCAAATGAGGAAGATGGACTTTGAAAATTTTCAATCAACACAAAGTGACAATCGACCTCAAAGGGCTTCAATGGATGTTAATCGACGATATCTGACAAAGTAAGATGCGAACTCACTCAAATATATAAGAAATGTTGAAATTCGACTTCAAATGAGGAAGATGGACTTTGAAAATTTTCAATCAACACAAAGTGACAATCGACCTCAATGGGCTTCAATGAATCTAAATCGACGATATCTGACAAAGTTGGATGCAAACTCATTCAAATATATAAGAAATGTTGAAATTCGACTTCATGAGGAAGATAGACTTTGAAAATTTTCAATCAACACAAAGTGACAATCGACCTCAAAGGGCTTCAATGGATGTAAATCGACGATATCTGACAAAGTTGGATGCAAACTCATTCAAATATATAACAATTGATGAAATTCGACTTCAAATGAGGAAGATAGACTTTGAAAATTTTCAATCAACACAAAGTGACAATCGACCTCAATGGGCTTCAATGAATGTAAATCGACGATATCTGACAAAGTTGGATGCAAACTCATTCAAATATATGAGAAATGTTGAAACTCGGCTTCAAATGAGGAAGATAGACTTTGAAAATTTTCAATCAACACAAAGTGACAATCGACCTCAATGGGCTTCAATGAATCTAAATCGACGATATCTGACAAATTTGGATGCAAACTCATTCAAATATATAAGAAATGTTGAAATTCGACTTCATGAGGAAGATAGACTTTGAAAATTTTCAATCAACACAAAGTGACAATCGACCTCAAAGGGCTTCAATGGATGTAAATCGACGATATCTGACAAAGTTGGATGCAAACTCATTCAAATATATAACAATTGATGAAATTCGACTTCAAATGAGGAAGATAGACTTTGAAAATTTTCAATCAACACAAAGTGACAATCGACCTCAATGGGCTTCAATGAATGTAAATCGACGATATCTGACAAAGTTGGATGCAAACTCATTCAAATATATAAGAAATGTTGAAACTCGGCTTCAAATGAGGAAGATAGACTTTGGAAATTTTCAATCAACACAAAGTGACATCGACCTCAATGGGCTTCAATGAATGTAAATCGACGATATCTGACAAAGTTAGATGCAAACTCATTCAAATATATAAAAAATGTTGAAATTCGACTTCAAATGAGGAAGATAGACTTTGAAAGTTTTCAATCAACACAAAGTGACAATCGACCTCAATGTGCTTCAATGAATGTAAATCGACGATATCTGACAAAGTTGGATGCAAACTCATTCAAATATATAAAAAATGTTGGAATTCGAATTCAAATGAGGAAGATAGACTTTGAAAATTTTCTATCAACACAAAGTGACAATCGACCTCAATTGGCTTCAATGAATGTAAATCGACGATATCTGACAAAGTTGGATGCAAACTCATTCAAATATATAAGAAATGTTGGAAATCGACTTCAAATGAGGAAGATAGACTTTAAAAATTTTCAATCAACACAAAGTGACAATCGACCTCAAAGGGCTTCAATGGATGTAAATCGACGATATCTGACAAAGTTTGATGCAAACTCATTCAAATATATAAGAAATGTTGGAAATCGACTTCAAATGAGGAAGATAGACTTTAAAAATTTTCAATCAACACAAAGTGACAATCGACCTCAATGTGCTTCAATGAATGTAAATCGACGATATCTGACAAAGTTGGATGCAAACTCATTCAAATATATAAGAAATGTTGAACCTCGACTTCAAATGAGGAATATAGACTTTGAAAATTTTCAATCAACACAAAGTGACAATCGACCTCATAGGTCTTCAATGGATGTTAATCGACGATATCTGACAAAGTTAGATGCAAACTCATTCAAATATATGAGAAATGTTGGAATTCGACTGCAAATGAGGAAGAAAGACTTTAAAAATTTTCAATCAACACAAAGTGACAATCGACTCAATGGATGTTAATCGACGATAACTGACAAAGATAGATGCAAACTCATTCAAATATATAAAAATTGATGAAATTCGACTTCAAATGAGGAAGATAGACACTGAAAATTTTCAATCATTACAAAGTGACAATCGACCTCAATGGGCTTCAATGGATGTTAATCGACGATATCTGACAAAGTTAGATGCGAACTCATTCAAATATATAAGAAATGTTGAAATTCGACTTCAAATGAGAAAGATAGACTTTGAAAACTTTCAATCAACACAAAGTGACAATCGACTCAATGGATGTTAATCGACGATATCTGACAAAGTTAGATGCAAACTCATTCAAATATATAACAATTGATGAAATTCGACTTCAAATGAGGAAGATAGACTTTGGAAATTTTCAATCAACACAAAGTGACAATCGACCTCAAAGGGCTTCAATGGATGTTAATCGACGATATCTGACAAAGTCAGATGCAAACTCATTCGAATATATTAAAAATGTTGAAATTCGACTTCAAATGAGGAAGATAGACTTTGAAAATTTTCAATCAACATAAAGTAACAATCGACCTCAATGGGCTTCAATGAATGTAAATCGACGATATCTGACAAAGTTGGATGCAAACTCATTCAAATATATAAGAAATGTTGAAACTCGACTTCAAATGAGGAAGATAGACTTTGAAAATTTTCAATCAACACAAAGTGACAATCGACCTCAAAGGGCTTCAATGGATGTTAATCGACGATATCTGACAAAGTCAGATGCAAACTCATTCGAATATATTAAAAATGTTGAAATTCGACTTCAAATGAGGAAGATAGACTTTGAAAATTTTCAATCAACACAAAGTAACAATCGACCTCAATGGGCTTCAATGAATGTAAATCGACGATATCTGACAAAGTTGGATGCAAACTCATTCAAATATATAAGAAATGTTGAAACTCGACTTCAAATGAGGAAGATAGACTTTGAAAATTTTCAATCAACACAAAGTGACAATCGACCTCATAGGTCTTCAATGGATGTTAATCGACGATATCTGACAAAGTTAGATGCAAACTCATTCAAATATATGAAAAATGTTGAGATTCGACTTCAAATGAGGAAGATAGACTTTAAAAATTTTCAATCAACACAAAGTGACAATCGACCTCAATGGCCTTCAATGAATGTAAATCGACGATATCTGACAAAGTTAGATGCGAACTCATTCAAATATATAAGAAATGTTGAAATTCGACTTCAAATGAGGAAGATAGACTTTGAAAATTTTCAATCAACACAAAGTGACAATCGACCTCAATGTGCTTCAATGAATGTAAATCGACGATATCTGACAAAGTTGGATGCAAACTCATTCAAATATATAAAAAATGTTGGAATTCGAATTCAAATGAGGAAGATAGACTTTGAAAATTTTCTATCAACACAAAGTGACAATCGACCTCAATTGGCTTCAATGAATGTAAATCGACGATATCTGACAAAGTTGGATGCAAACTCATTCAAATATATAAGAAATGTTGGAAATCGACTTCAAATGAGGAAGATAGACTTTAAAAATTTTCAATCAACACAAAGTGACAATCGACCTCAAAGGGCTTCAATGGATGTAAATCGACGATATCTGACAAAGTTTGATGCAAACTCATTCAAATATATAACAATTGATGAAATTCGACTTCAAATGAGGAAGATAGACTTTGAAAGTTTTCAATCAACACAAAGTGACAATCGACCTCAATGTGCTTCAATGAATGTAAATCGACGATATCTGACAAAGTTGGATGCAAACTCATTCAAATATATAAGAAATGTTGAACCTCGACTTCAAATGAGGAAGATAGACTTTGAAAATTTTCAATCAACACAAAGTGACAATCGACCTCATAGGTCTTCAATGGATGTTAATCGACGATATCTGACAAAGTTAGATGCAAACTCATTCAAATATATGAGAAATGTTGGAATTCGACTGCAAATGAGGAAGAAAGACTTTAAAAATTTTCAATCAACACAAAGTGACAATCGACTCAATGGATGTTAATCGACGATAACTGACAAAGATAGATGCAAACTCATTCAAATATATAAAAATTGATGAAATTCGACTTCAAATGAGGAAGATAGACACTGAAAATTTTCAATCATTACAAAGTGACAATCGACCTCAATGGGCTTCAATGGATGTTAATCGACGATATCTGACAAAGTTAGATGCGAACTCATTCAAATATATAAGAAATGTTGAAATTCGACTTCAAATGAGAAAGATAGACTTTGAAAATTTTCAATCAACACAAAGTGACAATCGACTCAATGAATGTAAATCGACGATATCTGACAAAGTTGGATGCAAACTCATTCAAATATATAAGAAATGTTGAAACTCGACTTCAAATGAGGAAGATAGACTTTGAAAATTTTCAATCAACACAAAGTGACAATCGACCTTAAAGGGCTTCAATGGATGTTAATCGACGATATCTGACAAAGTCAGATGCAAACTCATTCGAATATATTAAAAATGTTGAAATTCGACTTCAAATGAGGAAGATAGACTTTGAAAATTTTCAATCAACACAAAGTAACAATCGACCTCAATGGGCTTCAATGAATGTAAATCGACGATATCTGACAAAGTTGGATGCAAACTCATTCAAATATATAAGAAATGTTGAAACTCGACTTCAAATGAGGAAGATAGACTTTGAAAATTTTCAATCAACACAAAGTGACAATCGACCTCATAGGTCTTCAATGGATGTTAATCGACGATATCTGACAAAGTTAGATGCAAACTCATTCAAATATATGAAAAATGTTGAAATTCGACTTCAAATGAGGAAGATAGACTTTAAAAATTTTCAATCAACACAAAGTGACAATCGACCTCAATGGCCTTCAATGAATGTAAATCGACGATATCTGACAAAGTTAGATGCGAACTCATTCAAATATATAAGAAATGTTGAAATTCGACTTCAAATGAGGAAGATAGACTTTGAAAATTTTCAATCAACACAAAGTGACAATCGACTCAATGGATGTTAATCGACGATATCTGACAAAGTTAGATGCAAACTCATTCAAATATATAACAATTGATGAAATTCGACTTCAAATGAGGAAGATAGACTTTGGAAATTTTCAATCAACACAAAGTGACAATCGACCTCAAAGGGCTTCAATGGATGTTAATCGACGATATCTGACAAAGTCAGATGCAAACTCATTCGAATATATTAAAAATGTTGAAATTCGACTTCAAATGAGGAAGATAGACTTTGAAAATTTTCAATCAACACAAAGTAACAATCGACCTCAATGGGCTTCAATGAATGTAAATCGACGATATCTGACAAAGTTGGATGCAAACTCATTCAAATATATAAGAAATGTTGAAACTCGACTTCAAATGAGGAAGATAGACTTTGAAAATTTTCAATCAACACAAAGTGACAATCGACCTCATAGGTCTTCAATGGATGTTAATCGACGATATCTGACAAAGTTAGATGCAAACTCATTCAAATATATGAAAAATGTTGAAATTCGACTTCAAATGAGGAAGATAGACTTTGAAAATTTTCAATCAACACAAAGTGACAATCGACCTCAATGGCCTTCAATGAATGTAAATCGACGATATCTGACAAAGTTGGATGCAAACTCATTCAAATATATGAGAAATGTTGAAACTCGACTTCAAATGAGGAAGATAGACTTTGAAAATTTTCAATCAACACAAAGTGACAATCGACCTCAATGGGCTTCAATGGATCTAAATCGACGATATCTGACAAAGTTGGATGCAAACTCATTCAAATATATAAGAAATGTTGAAATTCGACTTCATGAGGAAGATAGACTTTGAAAATTTTCAATCAACACAAAGTGACAATCGACCTCAAAGGGCTTCAATGGATGTAAATTGACGATATCTGACAAAGTTGGATGCAAACTCATTCAAATATATAACAATTGATGAAATTCGACTTCAAATGAGGAAGATAGACTTTGAAAATTTTCAATCAACACAAAGTGACAATCGACCTCAATAGGCTTCAATGAATGTAAATCGACGATATCTGACAAAGTTGGATGCAAACTCATTCAAATATATGAGAAATGTTGAAACTCGACTTCAAATGAGGAAGATAGACTTTGAAAATTTTCAATCAACACAAAGTGACAATCGACCTCAAAGGGCTTCAATGGATGTTAATCGACGATATCAGACAAAGTAAGATGCGAACTCACTCAAATATATAAGAAATGTTGAAATTCGACTTCAAATGAGGAAGAAAGGTTTTAAAAATTTTCAATCAACACAAAGTGACAATCGACCTCAATGGCCTTCAATGAATGTAAATCGACGATATCTGACAAAGTTGGATGCAAACTCATTCAAATATATGAGAAATGTTGAAACTCGACTTCAAATGAGGAAGATAGACATTGAAAATTTTCAATCAACACAAAGTGACAATCGACCTCAATGGGCTTCAATGAATCTAAATCGACGATATCTGACAAAGTTGGATGCAAACTCACTCAAATATATAAGAAATGTTGAAATTCGACTTCAAATGAGGAAGAAAGGTTTTAAAAATTTTCAATCAACACAAAGTGACAATCGACCTCAAAGGGCTTCAATGGATGTAAATCGACGATATCTGACAAAGTTGGATGCAAACTCATTCAAATATATAACAATTGATGAAATTCGACTTCAAATGAGGAAGATAGACTTTGAAAATTTTCAATCAACACAAAGTGACAATCGACCTCAATAGGCTTCAATGAATGTAAATCGACGATATCTGACAAAGTTGGATGCAAACTCATTCAAATATATGAGAAATGTTGAAACTCGACTTCAAATGAGGAAGATAGACTTTGAAAATTTTCAATCAACACAATGTGACAATCGACCTCAAAGGGCTTCAATGGATGTTAATCGACGATATCAGACAAAGTAAGATGCGAACTCACTCAAATATATAAGAAATGTTGAAATTCGACTTCAAATGAGGAAGAAAGGTTTTAAAAATTTTCAATCAACACAAAGTGACAATCGACCTCAATGGCCTTCAATGAATGTAAATCGACGATATCTGACAAAGTTGGATGCAAACTCATTCAAATATATGAGAAATGTTGAAACTCGACTTCAAATGAGGAAGATAGACATTGAAAATTTTCAATCAACACAAAGTGACAATCGACCTCAATGGGCTTCAATGAATCTAAATCGACGATATCTGACAAAGTTGGATGCAAACTCACTCAAATATATAAGAAATGTTGAAATTCGACTTCAAATGAGGAAGAAAGGTTTTAAAAATTTTCAATCAACACAAAGTGACAATCGACCTCAATGGCCTTCAATGAATGTAAATCGACGATATCTGACAAAGTTGGATGCAAACTCATTCAAATATATGAGAAATGTTGAAACTCGACTTCAAATGAGGAAGATAGACTTTGAAAATTTTCAATCAACACAAAGTGACAATCGACCTCAATGGGCTTCAATGAATCTAAATCGACGATATCTGACAAAGTTGGATGCAAACTCATTCAAATATATAAGAAATGTTGAAATTCGACTTCAAATGAGGAAGAAAGGTTTTAAAAATTTTCAATCAACACAAAGTGACAATCGACCTCAAAGGGCTTCAATGGATGTAAATCGACGATATCTGACAAAGTTGGAAGCAAACTCATTCAAATATATGAGAAATGTTGAAATTCGACTTCAAATGAGGAAGATAGACTTTGAAAATTTTCAATCAACACAAAGTGACAATCGACCTCAATGGCCTTCAATGAATGTAAATCGACGATATCTGACAAAGTTGGATGCAAACTCATTCAAATATATGAGAAATGTTGAAACTCGACTTCAAATGAGGAAGATAGACTTTGAAAATTTTCAATCAACACAAAGTGACAATCGACCTCAATGGGCTTCAATGGATGTAAATCGACGATATCTGACAAAGTTGGAAGCAAACTCATTCAAATATATGAGAAATGTTGAAATTCGACTTCAAATGAGGAAGATAGACTTTGAAAATTTTCAATCAACACAAAGTGACAATCGACCTCAATGGCCTTCAATGAATGTAAATCGACGATATCTGACAAAGTTGGATGCAAACTCATTCAAATATATGAGAAATGTTGAAACTCGACTTCAAATGAGGAAGATAGACTTTGAAAATTTTCAATCAACACAAAGTGACAATCGACCTCAATGGGCTTCAATGAATCTAAATCGACGATATCTGACAAAGTTGGATGCAAACTCACTCAAATATATAAGAAATGTTGAAATTCGACTTCAAATGAGGAAGAAAGGTTTTAAAAATTTTCAATCAACACAAAGTGACAATCGACCTCAAAGGGCTTCAATGGATGTAAATCGACGATATCTGACAAAGTTGGATGCAAACTCATTCAAATATATAACAATTGATGAAATTCGACTTCAAATGAGGAAGATAGACTTTGAAAATTTTCAATCAACACAAAGTGACAATCGACCTCAATAGGCTTCAATGAATGTAAATCGACGATATCTGACAAAGTTGGATGCAAACTCATTCAAATATATGAGAAATGTTGAAACTCGACTTCAAATGAGGAAGATAGACTTTGAAAATTTTCAATCAACACAATGTGACAATCGACCTCAAAGGGCTTCAATGGATGTTAATCGACGATATCAGACAAAGTAAGATGCGAACTCACTCAAATATATAAGAAATGTTGAAATTCGACTTCAAATGAGGAAGAAAGGTTTTAAAAATTTTCAATCAACACAAAGTGACAATCGACCTCAATGGCCTTCAATGAATCTAAATCGACGATATCTGACAAAGTTGGATGCAAACTCACTCAAATATATAAGAAATGTTGAAATTCGACTTCAAATGAGGAAGAAAGGTTTTAAAAATTTTCAATCAACACAAAGTGACAATCGACCTCAATGGCCTTCAATGAATGTAAATCGACGATATCTGACAAAGTTGGATGCAAACTCATTCAAATATATGAGAAATGTTGAAACTCGACTTCAAATGAGGAAGATAGACTTTGAAAATTTTCAATCAACACAAAGTGACAATCGACCTCAATGGGCTTCAATGAATCTAAATCGACGATATCTGACAAAGTTGGATGCAAACTCATTCAAATATATAAGAAATGTTGAAATTCGACTTCAAATGAGGAAGAAAGGTTTTAAAAATTTTCAATCAACACAAAGTGACAATCGACCTCAAAGGGCTTCAATGGATGTAAATCGACGATATCTGACAAAGTTGGAAGCAAACTCATTCAAATATATGAGAAATGTTGAAATTCGACTTCAAATGAGGAAGATAGACTTTGAAAATTTTCAATCAACACAAAGTGACAATCGACCTCAATGGCCTTCAATGAATGTAAATCGACGATATCTGACAAAGTTGGATGCAAACTCATTCAAATATATGAGAAATGTTGAAACTCGACTTCAAATGAGGAAGATAGACTTTGAAAATTTTCAATCAACACAAAGTGACAATCGACCTCAATGGGCTTCAATGGATCTAAATCGACGATATCTGACAAAGTTGGATGCAAACTCATTCAAATATATAAGAAATCTTGAAATTCGACTTCATGAGGAAGATAGACTTTGAAAATTTTCAATCAACACAAAGTGACAATCGACCTCAAAGGGCTTCAATGGATGTAAATCGACGATATCTGACAAAGTTGGATGCAAACTCATTCAAATATATAACAATTGATGAAATTCGACTTCAAATGAGGAAGATAGACTTTGAAAATTTTCAATCAACACAAAGTGACAATCGACCTCAATGGGCTTCAATGAATGTAAATCGACGATATCTGACAAAGTTGGATGCAAACTCATTCAAATATATGGGAAATGTTGAAACTCGACTTCAAATGAGGAAGATAGACTTTGAAAATTTTCAATCAACACAAAATGACAATCGACCTCAAAGGGCTTCAATGGATGTTAATCGACGATATCAGACAAAGTAAGATGCGAACTCACTCAAATATATAAGAAATGTTGAAATTCGACTTCAAATGAGGAAGAAAGGTTTTAAAAATTTTCAATCAACACAAAGTGACAATCGACCTCAATGGCCTTCAATGAATGTAAATCGACGATATCTGACAAAGTTGGATTCAAACTCATTCAAATATATGAGAAATGTTGAAACTCGACTTCAAATGAGGAAGATAGACTTTGAAAATTTTCAATCAACACAAAGTGACAATCGACCTCAATGGGCTTCAATGAATCTAAATCGACGATATCTGACAAAGTTGGATGCAAACTCATTCAAATATATAAGAAATGTTGAAATTCGTCTTCAAATGAGGAAGAAAGGTTTTAAAAATTTTCAATCATCGACCTCAAAAGGCTTCAATGGATGTAAATCGACGATATCTGACAAAGTTGGATGCAAACTCATTCAAATATATGAGAAATGTTGAAACTCGACTTCAAATGAGGAAGATAGACTTTGAAAATTTTCAATCAACACAAAGTGACAATCGACCTCAATGGGCTTCAATGAATCTAAATCGACGATATCTGACAAAGTTGGATGCAAACTCATTCAAATATATAAGAAATGTTGAAATTCGACTTCATGAGGAAGATAGACTTTGAAAATTTTCAATCAACACAAAGTGACAATCGACCTCAATGGCCTTCAATGAATGTAAATCGACGACATCTGACAAAGTTGGATGCAAACTCATTCAAATATGTGAGAAATGTTGAAACTCGACTTCAAATGAGGAAGATAGACTTTGAAAATTTTCAATCAACACAAAGTGACAATCGACCTCAATGGCCTTCAATGAATGTAAATCGACGATATCTGACAAAGTTGGATGCAAACTCATTCAAATATATGAGAAATGTTGAAACTCGACTTCAAATGAGGAAGATAGACTTTGAAAATTTTCAATCAACACAAAGTGACAATCGACCTCAATGGGCTTCAATGAATCTAAATCGACGATATCTGACAAAGTTGGATGCAAACTCATTCAAATATATAAGAAATGTTGAAATTCGACTTCAAATGAGGAAGAAAGGTTTTAAAAATTTTCAATCATCCACCTCAAAAGGCTTCAATGGATGTAAATCGACGATATCTGACAAAGTTGGATGCAAACTCATTCAAATATATGAGAAATGTTGAAACTCGACTTCAAATGAGGAAGATAGACTTTGAAAATTTTCAATCAACACAAAGTGACAATCGACCTCAATGGGCTTCAATGAATCTAAATCGACGATATCTGACAAAGTTGGATGCAAACTCATTCAAATATATAAGAAATGTTGAAATTCGACTTCATGAGGAAGATAGACTTTGAAAATTTTCAATCAACACAAAGTGACAATCGACCTCAAAGGGCTTCAATGGATGTAAATCGACGATATCTGACAAAGTTGGATGCAAACTCATTCAAATATATAACAATTGATGAAATTCGACTTCAAAAGAGGAAGATAGACTTTGAAAATTTTCAATCAACACAAAGTGACATCGACCTCAATGGGCTTCAATGAATGTAAATCGACGATATCTGACAAAGTTGGATGCAAACTCATTCAAATATATGAGAAATGTTGAAACTCGACTTCAAATGAGGAAGATAGACTTTGAAAATTTTCAATCAACACAAAGTGACAATCGACCTCAATGGGCTTCAATGGATCTAAATCGACGATATCTGACAAAGTTGGATGCAAACTCATTCAAATATATAAGAAATGTTGAAATTCGACTTCATGAGGAAGATAGACTTTGAAAATTTTCAATCAACACAAAGTGACAATCGACCTCAAAGGGCTTCAATGGATGTAAATCGACGATATCTGACAAAGTTGGATGCAAACTCATTCAAATATATAACAATTGATGAAATTCGACTTCAAATGAGGAAGATAGACTTTGAAAATTTTCAATCAACACAAAGTGACAATCGACCTCAATAGGCTTCAATGAATGTAAATCGACGATATCTGACAAAGTTGGATGCAAACTCATTCAAATATATGAGAAATGTTGAAACTCGACTTCAAATGAGGAAGATAGACTTTGAAAATTTCCAATTAACACAAAATGACAATCGACCTCAAAGGGCTTCAATGGATGTTAATCGACGATATCAGACAAAGTAAGATGCGAACTCACTCAAATATATAAGAAATGTTGAAATTCGACTTCAAATGAGGAAGAAAGGTTTTAAAAATTTTCAATCAACACAAAGTGACAATCGACCTCAATGGCCTTCAATGAATGTAAATCGACGATATCTGACAAAGTTGGATGCAAACTCATTCAAATATATGAGAAATGTTGAAACTCGACTTCAAATGAGGAAGATAGACATTGAAAATTTTCAATCAACACAAAGTGACAATCGACCTCAATGGGCTTCAATGAATCTAAATCGACGATATCTGACAAAGTTGGATGCAAACTCACTCAAATATATAAGAAATGTTGAAATTCGACTTCAAATGAGGAAGAAAGGTTTTAAAAATTTTCAATCAACACAAAGTGACAATCGACCTCAATGGCCTTCAATGAATGTAAATCGACGATATCTGACAAAGTTGGATGCAAACTCATTCAAATATATGAGAAATGTTGAAACTCGACTTCAAATGAGGAAGATAGACTTTGAAAATTTTCAATCAACACAAAGTGACAATCGACCTTAATGGGCTTCAATGAATCTAAATCGACGATATCTGACAAAGTTGGATGCAAACTCATTCAAATATATAAGAAATGTTGAAATTCGACTTCAAATGAGGAAGAAAGGTTTTAAAAATTTTCAATCAACACAAAGTGACAATCGACCTCAAAGGGCTTCAATGGATGTAAATCGACGATATCTGACAAAGTTGGAAGCAAACTCATTCAAATATATGAGAAATGTTGAAATTCGACTTCAAATGAGGAAGATAGACTTTGAAAATTTTCAATCAACACAAAGTGACAATCGACCTCAATGGCCTTCAATGAATGTAAATCGACGATATCTGACAAAGTTGGATGCAAACTCATTCAAATATATGAGAAATGTTGAAACTCGACTTCAAATGAGGAAGATAGACTTTGAAAATTTTCAATCAACACAAAGTGACAATCGACCTCAATGGGCTTCAATGGATCTAAATCGACGATATCTGACAAAGTTGGATGCAAACTCATTCAAATATATAAGAAATGTTGAAACTCGACTTCAAATGAGGAAGATAGACTTTGAAAATTTTCAATCAACACAAAGTGACAATCGACCTCAATGGGCTTCAATGAATCTAAATCGACGATATCTGACAAAGTTGGATGCAAACTCATTCAAATATATAAGAAATGTTGAAATTCGACTTCAAATGAGGAAGAAAGGTTTTAAAAATTTTCAATCATCGACCTCAAAAGGCTTCGATGGATGTAAATCGACGATATCTGACAAAGTTGGATGCAAACTCATTCAAATATATGAGAAATGTTGAAACTCGACTTCAAATGAGGAAGATAGACTTTGAAAATTTTCAATCAACACAAAGTGACAATCGACCTCAATGGGCTTCAATGAATCTAAATCGACGATATCTGACAAAGTTGGATGCAAACTCATTCAAATATATAAGAAATGTTGAAATTCGACTTCAAATGAGGAAGAAAGGTTTTAAAAATTTTCAATCATCGACCTCAAAAGGCTTCGATGGATGTAAATCGACGATATCTGACAAAGTTGGATGCAAACTCATTCAAATATATGAGAAATGTTGAAACTCGACTTCAAATGAGGAAGATAGACTTTGAAAATTTTCAATCAACACAAAGTGACAATCGACCTCAATGGGCTTCAATGAATCTAAATCGACGATATCTGACAAAGTTGGATGCAAACTCATTCAAATATATAAGAAATGTTGAAATTCGACTTCATGAGGAAGATAGACTTTGAAAATTTTCAATCAACACAAAGTGACAATCGACCTCAAAGGGCTTCAATGGATGTAAATCGACGATATCTGACAAAGTTGGATGCAAACTCATTCAAATATATAACAATTGATGAAATTCGACTTCAAATGAGGAAGATAGACTTTGAAAATTTTCAAACAACACAAAGTGACAATCGACCTCAATGGGCTTCAATGAATGTAAATCGACGATATCTGACAAAGTTGGATGCAAACTCATTCAAATATATGGGAAATGTTGAAACTCGACTTCAAATGAGGAAGATAGACTTTGAAAATTTTCAATCAACACAAAATGACAATCGACCTCAAAGGGCTTCAATGGATGTTAATCGACGATATCAGACAAAGTAAGATGCGAACTCACTCAAATATATAAGAAATGTTGAAATTCGACTTCAAATGAGGAAGAAAGGTTTTAAAAATTTTCAATCAACACAAAGTGACAATCGACCTCAATGGCCTTCAATGAATGTAAATCGACGATATCTGACAAAGTTGGATGCAAACTCATTCAAATATATGAGAAATGTTGAAACTCGACTTCAATTGAGGAAGATAGACTTTGAAAATTTTCAATCAACACAAAGTGACAATCGACCTCAATGGGCTTCAATGAATCTAAATCGACGATATCTGACAAAGTTGGATGCAAACTCATTCAAATATATAAGAAATGTTGAAATTCGTCTTCAAATGAGGAAGAAAGGTTTTAAAAATTTTCAATCATCGACCTCAAAAGGCTTCAATGGATGTAAATCGACGATATCTGACAAAGTTGGATGCAAACTCATTCAAATATATGAGAAATGTTGAAACTCGACTTCAAATGAGGAAGATAGACTTTGAAAATTTTCAATCAACACAAAGTGACAATCGACCTCAATGGGCTTCAATGAATCTAAATCGACGATATCTGACAAAGTTGGATGCAAACTCATTCAAATATATAAGAAATGTTGAAATTCGACTTCATGAGGAAGATAGACTTTGAAAATTTTCAATCAACACAAAGTGACAATCGACCTCAATGGCCTTCAATGAATGTAAATCGACGACATCTGACAAAGTTGGATGCAAACTCATTCAAATATGTGAGAAATGTTGAAACTCGACTTCAAATGAGGAAGATAGACTTTGAAAATTTTCAATCAACACAAAGTGACAATCGACCTCAATGGCCTTCAATGAATGTAAATCGACGATATCTGACAAAGTTGGATGCAAACTCATTCAAATATATGAGAAATGTTGAAACTCGACTTCAAATGAGGAAGATAGACTTTGAAAATTTTCAATCAACACAAAGTGACAATCGACTTCAATGGGCTTCAATGAATCTAAATCGACGATATCTGACAAAGTTGGATGCAAACTCATTCAAATATATAAGAAATGTTGAAATTCGACTTCAAATGAGGAAGAAAGGTTTTAAAAATTTTCAATCATCGACCTCAAAAGGCTTCGATGGATGTAAATCGACGATATCTGACAAAGTTGGATGCAAACTCATTCAAATATATGAGAAATGTTGAAACTCGACTTCAAATGAGGAAGATAGACTTTGAAAATTTTCAATCAACACAAAGTGACAATCGACCTCAATGGGCTTCAATGAATCTAAATCGACGATATCTGACAAAGTTGGATGCAAACTCATTCAAATATATAAGAAATGTTGAAATTCGACTTCATGAGGAAGATAGACTTTGAAAATTTTCAATCAACACAAAGTGACAATCGACCTCAAAGGGCTTCAATGGATGTAAATCGACGATATCTGACAAAGTTGGATGCAAACTCATTCAAATATATAACAATTGATGAAATTCGACTTCAAAAGAGGAAGATAGACTTTGAAAATTTTCAATCAACACAAAGTGACATCGACCTCAATGGGCTTCAATGAATGTAAATCGACGATATCTGACAAAGTTAGATGCAAACTCATTCAAATATATAAAAAATGTTGAAATTCGACTTCAAATGAGGAAGATAGACTTTGAAAGTTTTCAATCAACACAATGTGACAATCGACCTCAATGTGCTTCAATGAATGTAAATCGACGATATCTGACAAAGTTGGATGCAAACTCATTCAAATATATAAGAAATGTTGAAACTCGACTTAAAATGAGGAAGATGGACTTTGAAAATTTTCAATCAACACAAAGTGACAATCGACCTCAAAGGGCTTCAATGGATGTTAATCGACGATATCTGACAAAGTAAGATGCGAACTCACTCAAATATATAAGAAATGTTGAAATTCGACTTCAAAGGAGGAAGAAAGGCTTTAAAAATTTTCAATCAACACAAAGTGACAATCGACCTCAATTGGCTTCAATGTATGTAAATCGACGATATCTGACAAAGTTGGATGCAAACTCATTCAAATATATGAGAAATGTTGAAATTCGACTTCATGAGGAAAATAGACTTTGAAAATTTTCAATCAACACAAAGTGACAATCGACCTCAAAGGGCTTCAATTGATGTTAATCGACGATATCTGACAAAGTTGGATGCAAACTCATTCAAATATATAAGAAATGTTGGAATTCGACTTCAAATGAGGAAGAAAGGCTTTAAAAATTTTCAATCAACACAAAGTGACAATCGACCTCAATGGGCTTCAATGGATGTTAATCGACGATATCTGACAAAGTTGGATGCGAACTCACTCAAATATATAAGAAATGTTGAAATTCGACTTCAAAGGAGGAAGAAAGGCTTTAAAAATTTTCAATCAACACAAAGTGACAATCGACCTCAATTGGCTTCAATGTATGTAAATCGACGATATCTGACAAAGTTGGATGCAAACTCATTCAAATATACGAGAAATGTTGAAATTCGACTTCATGAGGAAAATAGACTTTGAAAATTTTCAATCAACACAAAGTGACAATCGACCTCAAAGGGCTTCAATGGATGTAAATCGACGATATCTGACAAAGTTGGATGCAAACTCATTCAAATATATAAGAAATGTTGGAATTTGACTTCAAATGAGGAAGATAGACTTTGAAAATTTTCAATCAACACAAAGTGACAATCGACCTCAAAGGGCTTCAATGGATGTAAATTGACGATATCTGACAAAGTTGGATGCAAACTCATTCAAATATATAAGAAATGTTGGAATTTGACTTCAAATGAGGAAGATAGACTTTGAAAATTTTCAATCAACACAAAGTGACAATCGACCTCAAAGGGCTTCAATTGATGTTAATCGACGATATCTGAAAAAGTAAGATGAGAACTCACTCAAATATATAAGAAATGTTGAAATTCGACTTCAAATGAGGAAGAAAGGCTTTAAAAATTTTCAATCAACACAAAGTGACAATCGACATCAATGGGCTTCAATGAATGTAAATCGACGATATCTGACAAAGTTGGATGCGAACTCATTCAAATATATAAGAAATGTTGAAATTCGACTTCAAATGAGGAAGAAAGACTTTAAAAATTTTCAATCAACACAAAGTGACAATCGACTCAATGGATGTTAATCGATGATATCTGACAAAGTTAGATGTAAACTCATTCAAATATATAACATTTGATGAAATTCGACTTCAAATGAGGAAGATAGACTTTGAAAATTTTCAATCAACACAAAGTGACAATCGACCTCAATGGGCTTCAATGAATGTAAATCGACGATATCTGACAAAGTAAGATGAGAACTCACTCAAATATATAAGAAATGTTGAAATTCGACTTCAAATGAGGAAGAAAGGCTTTAAAAATTTTCAATCAACACAAAGTGACAATCGACATCAATGGGCTTCAATGAATGTAAATCGACGATATCTGACAAAGTTGGATGCGAACTCATTCAAATATATAAGAAATGTTGAAATTCGACTTCAAATGAGGAAGAAAGACTTTAAAAATTTTCAATCAACACAAAGTGACAATCGACTCAATGGATGTTAATCGATGATATCTGACAAAGTTAGATGTAAACTCATTCAAATATATAACATTTGATGAAATTCGACTTCAAATGAGGAAGATAGACTTTGAAAATTTTCAATCAACACAAAGTGACAATCGACCTCAATGGGCTTCAATGAATGTAAATCGACGATATCTGACAAAGTTGGATGCAAACTCATTCAAATATATAAGAAATGTTGAAATTCGACTTCAAATGAGGAAGATAGAATTAGAAAATTTTCAATCAACACAAAATGACAATCGACCTCAAAGGGCTTCAATTGATGTTAATCGACGATATCTGAAAAAGTAAGATGAGAACTCACTCAAATATATAAGAAATGTTGAAATTCGACTTCAAATGAGGAAGAAAGGCTTTAAAAATTCTCAATCAACACAAAGTGACAATCGACCTCAATGGGCTTCAATGGATGTTAATCGACGAAATCTGACAAAGTTGGATGCGAACTCATTCAAATATATAAGAAATGTTGAAATTTGACTTCAAATGAGGAAGATAGACTTTGAAAATTTTCAATCAACACAAAGTGACAATCGACCTCAAAGGGCTTCAATGGATGTTAATCGACGATATCTGACAAAGTAAGATGCGAACTCACTCAAATATATAAGAAATGTTGAAATTCGACTTCAAATGAGGAAGAAAGGCTTTAAAAATTTTCAATCAACACAAAGTGACAATCGACCTCAATTGGCTTCAATGAATGTAAATCGACGATATCTGACAAAGTTGGATGCAAACTCATTCAAATACATCAGAAATGTTGAAATTCGACTTCATGAGGAAGATAGACTTTGAAAATTTTCAATCAACACAAAGTGACAATCGACCTCAAAGGGCTTCAATGGATGTAAATCGACGATATCTGACAAAGTTGGATGCAAACTCATTCAAATATATAAGAAATGTTGAAACTCGACTTCAAATGAGGAAGATAGACTTTGGAAATTTTCAATCAACACAAAGTGACAATCGACCTCAATGGGCTTCAATGAATCTAAATCGACGATATCTGACAAAATTGGATGCAAACTCATTCAAATATATCAGAAATGTTGAAATTCGACTTCATGAGGAAGATAGACTTTGAAAATTTTCAATCAACACAAAGTGACAATCGACCTCAAAGGGCTTCAATGGATGTAAATCGACGATATCTGACAAAGTTGGATGCAAACTCATTCAAATATATGAGAAATGTTGAAACTCGACTTCAAATGAGGAAGATAGACTTTGGAAATTTTCAATCAACACAAAGTGACAATCGACCTCAAAGGGCTTCAATGGATGTAAATCGACGATATCTGACAAAGTTAGATGCAAACTCATTCAAATATATAAAAAATGTTGAAATTCGACTTCAAATGAGGAAGATATACTTTGGAAATTTTCAATCAACACAAAGTGACAATCGACCTCAATGGGCTTCAATGAATCTAAATCGACGATATCTGACAAAATTGGATGCAAACTCGTTCAGATATATCAGAAATGTTGAAATTCGACTTCATGAGGAAGATAGACTTTGAAAATTTTCAATCAACACAAAGTGACAATCGACCTCAAAGGGCTTCAATGGATGTAAATCGACGATATCTGACAAAGTTGGATGCAAACTCATTCAAATATATAAGAAATGTTGAAATTTGACTTCAAATGAGGAAGATAGACTTTAAAAATTTTCAATCAACACAAAGTGACAATCGACCTCAAAGGGCTTCAATGGATGTCAATCGACGATATCTGACAAAGTTAGATGCAAACTCATTCAAATATATAAGGAATGTTGAAATTCGACTTCAAATGAGGAAGAAAGACTTTGAAAATTTTCAATCAACACAAAGTGACAATCGACTCAATGGATGTTAATCGATGATATCTGACAAAGTTAGATGTAAACTCATTCAAATATATAACATTTGATAAAATTCGACTTCAAATGAGGAAGATAGACTTTGAAAATTTTCAATCAACACAAAGTGACAATCGACCTCAATGGGCTTCAATGAATGTAAATCGACGATATCTGACAAAGTTGGATGCAAACTCATTCAAATATATAAGAAATGTTGAAATTCGACTTCAAATGAGGAAGATAGAATTAGAAAATTTTCAATCAACACAAAATGACAATCGACCTCAAAGGGCTTCAATTGATGTTAATCGACGATATCTGAAAAAGTAAGATGAGAACTCACTCAAATATATGAGAAATGTTGAAATTCGACTTCAAATGAGGAAGTTAGACTTTGAAAATTTTCAATCAACACAAAGTGACAATCGACCTCAATGGGCTTCAATGAATGTAAATCGACGATATCTGACAAAGTTGGATGCAAACTCATTCAAATATATAAGAAATGTTGAAATTCGACTTCAAATGAGGAAGATAGACTTTGAAAATTTTCAATCAACACAAAGTGACAATCGACTCAATGGATGTTAATCGATGATATCTGACAAAGTTAGATGTAAACTCATTCAAATATATAACATTTGATAAAATTCGACTTCAAATGAGGAAGATAGACTTTGAAAATTTTCAATCAACACAAAGTGACAATCGACCTCAATGGGCTTCAATGAATGTAAATCGACGATATCTGACAAAGTTGGATGCAAACTCATTCAAATATATAAGAAATGTTGAAATTCGACTTCAAATGAGAAAGATAGAATTAGAAAATTTTCAATCAACACAAAATGACAATTGACCTCAAAGGGCTTCAATTGATGTTAATCGACGATATCTGAAAAAGTAAGATGAGAACTCACTCAAATATATGAGAAATGTTGAAATTCGACTTCAAATGAGGAAGTTAGACTTTGAAAATTTTCAATCAACACAAAGTGACAATCGACCTCAATGGGCTTCAATGAATGTAAATCGACGATATCTGACAAAGTTGGATGCAAACTCATTCAAATATATAAGAAATGTTGAAATTCGACTTCAAATGAGGAAGTTAGACTTTGAAAATTTTCAATCAACACAAAATGACAATCGACCTCAAAGGGCTTCAATGGATGTAAATCGACGATATCTGACAAAGTTGGATGCAAACTCATTCAAATATATAAGAAATGTTGAAATTTGACTTCAAATGAGGAAGATAGACTTTGAAAATTTTCAATCAACACAAAGTGACAATCGACCTCAAAGGGCTTCAATTGATGTTAATCGACGATATCTGAAAAAGTAAGATGAGAACTCACTCAAATATATAAGAAATGTTGAAATTCGACTTCAAATGAGGAAGAAAGGCTTTAAAAATTTTCAATCAACACAAAGTGACAATCGACATCAATGGGCTTCAATGAATATAAATCGACGATATCTGACAAAGTTGGAAGCGAACTCATTCAAATATATAAGAAATGTTGAAATTTGACTTCAAATGAGGAAGGTAGACTTTGAAAATTTTCAATCAACACAAAGTGACAATCGACCTCAAAGGGCTTCAATGGATGTTAATCGACGATATCTGACAAAGTAAGATGCGAACTCACTCAAATATATAAGAAATGTTGAAATTCGACTTCAAATGAAGAAGAAAGGCTTTAAAAATTTTCAATCAACACAAAGTGACAATCGACCTCAATGGGCTTCAATGAATGTAAATCGACGATATCTGACAAATTTGGATGCAAACTCTTTCAAATATATGAGAAATGTTGAAACTCGACTTCAAATGAGGAAGATAGTTTGGAAATTTTCAATCAACACAAAGTGACAATCGACCTCAATGGGCTTCAATGAATCTAAATCGACAATATCTGACAAAGTTGGATGCGAACTCATTCAAATATATAAGAAATGTTGAAATTCGACTTCATGAGGAAGATAGACTTTGAAAATTTTCAATCAACACAAAGTGACAATCGACCTCAAAGGGGTTCAATGGATGTAAATCAACGATATCTGACAAAGTTGGATGCAAACTCATTCAAATATATAACAATTGATGAAATTCGACTTCAAATGAGGAAGATAGACTTTGAAAATTTTCAATCAACACAAAGTGACAATCGACCTCAATGGGCTTCAATGAATGTAAATCGACGATATCTGACAATGTTGGATGCAAACTCATTCAAATATATAAGAAATGTTGAAATTCGACTTCAAATGAGGAAGAAAGGCTTTTAAAATTTTCAATCAACACAAAGTGACAATCGACCTCAATGGGCTTCAATTGATGTTAATCGACGATATCTTAAAAAGTAAGATGAGAACTCACTCAAATATATAAGAAATGTTGAAATTCGACTTCAAATGAGGAAGATAGAATTAGAAAATTTTCAATCAACACAAAATGACAATCGACCTCAAAGGGCTTCAATTGATGTTAATCGACGATATCTGAAAAAGTAAGATGAGAACTCACTCAAATATATAAGAAATGTTGAAATTCGACTTCAAATGAGGAAGAAAGGCTTTAAAAATTTTCAATCAACACAAAGTGACAATCGACCTCAATGGGCTTCAATCGATGTTAATCGACGATATCTGACAAAGTTGGATGCGAACTCATTCAAATATATAAGAAATGTTGAAATTTGACTTCAAATGAGGAAGATAGACTTTGAAAATTTTCAATCAACACAAAGTGACAATCGACCTCAAAGGGCTTCAATGGATGTTAATCGACGATATCTGACAAAGTAAGATGCGAACTCACTCAAATATATAAGAAATGTTGAAATTCGACTTCAAATGAGGAAGAAAGGCTTTAAAAATTTTCAATCAACACAAAGTGACAATCGACCTCAATGGGCTTCAATGAATCTAAATCGACGATATCTGACAAAGTTGGATGCAAACTCATTCAAATATATAAGAAATGTTGAAATTTGACTTTAAATGAGGAAGATAGACTTTGAAAATTTTCAATCAACACAAAGTGACAATCGACCTCAAAGGGCTTCAATGGATGTTAATCGACGATATCTGACAAAGTAAGATGCGAACTCACTCAAATATATAAGAAATGTTGAAATTCGACTTCAAATGAGGAAGAAAGGCTTTAAAAATTTTCAATCAACACAAAGTGACAATCGGCCTCAAAGGGCTTCAATGGATGTAAATCGACGATATCTGACAAAGTTGGATGCAAACTCATTCAAATATATGAGAAATGTTGAAACTCGACATCAAATGAGGAAGATAGACTTTGGAAATTTTCAATCAACACAAAGTGACAATCGACTCAATGGATGTTAATCGACGATATCTGACAAAGTTAGATGCAAACTCATTCAAATGTATAAAAAATGTTGAAATTCGATTTCAAATGAGGAAGATAGACTTTGAAAATTTTCAATCAACACAAAGTGACAATCGACCTCAAAGGGCTTCAATGGATGTTATCGACGATATCTGACAAAGTTAGATGCAAACTCATTCAAATATATGAAAAATGTTGGAATTCGACTTCAAATGAGGAAGATAGACTTTGAAAATTTTCAATCATTACAAAGTGACAATCGACCTCAAAGGGCTTCAATGGATGTCAATCGACGATATCTGACAAAGTTAGATGCAAACTCATTCAAATATATAAGAAATGTTGAAATTCGACTTCAAATGAGGGAGAAAGACTTTAAAAATTTTCAATCAACACAAAGTGACAATCGACTTCAGTGGGCTTCAATGGATGTTAATCGACGATATCTGACAAAGTTAGATGCAAACTCATTCAAATATATAAGAAATGTTGAAATTCGACTTCAAATGAGGAAGATAGACTTTGAAAATTTTCAATCAACACAAAGTGACAATCGACTCAATGGATGTTAATCGATGATATCTGACAAAGTTAGATGTAAACTCATTCAAATATATAACATTTGATGAAATTCGACTTCAAATGAGGAAGATAGACTTTGAAAATTTTCAATCAACACAAAGTGACAATCGACCTCAATGGGCTTCAATGAATGTAAATCGACGATATCTGACAAAGTTGGATGCAAACTCATTCAAATATATAAGAAATGTTGAAATTCGACTTCAAATGAGGAAGATAGAATTAGAAAATTTTCAATCAACACAAAATGACAATCGACCTCAAAGGGCTTCAATTGATGTTAATCGACGATATCTGAAAAAGTAAGATGAGAACTCACTCAAATATATAAGAAATGTTGAAATTCGACTTCAAATGAGGAAGAAAGGCTTTAAAAATTTTCAATCAACACAAAGTGACAATCGGCCTCAAAGGGCTTCAATGGATGTAAATCGACGATATCTGACAAAGTTGGATGCAAACTCATTCAAATATATGAGAAATGTTGAAACTCGACATCAAATGAGGAAGATAGACTTTGGAAATTTTCAATCAACACAAAGTGACAATCGACTCAATGGATGTTAATCGACGATATCTGACAAAGTTAGATGCAAACTCATTCAAATATATAAAAAATGTTGAAATTCGATTTCAAATGAGGAAGATAGACTTTGAAAATTTTCAATCAACACAAAGTGACAATCGACCTCAAAGGGCTTCAATGGATGTTATCGACGATATCTGACAAAGTTAGATGCAAACTCATTCAAATATATGAAAAATGTTGGAATTCGACTTCAAATGAGGAAGATAGACTTTGAAAATTTTCAATCATTACAAAGTGACAATCGACCTCAAAGGGCTTCAATGGATGTCAATCGACGATATCTGACAAAGTTAGATGCAAACTCATTCAAATATATAAGAAATGTTGAAATTCGACTTCAAATGAGGAAGATAGACTTTGAAAATTTTCAATCAACACAAAGTGACAATCGACTCAATGGATGTTAATCGATGATATCTGACAAAGTTAGATGTAAACTCATTCAAATATATAACATTTGATGAAATTCGACTTCAAATGAGGAAGATAGACTTTGAAAATTTTCAATCAACACAAAGTGACAATCGACCTCAATGGGCTTCAATGAATGTAAATCGACGATATCTGACAAAGTTGGATGCAAACTCATTCAAATATATAAGAAATGTTGAAATTCGACTTCAAATGAGGAAGATAGAATTAGAAAATTTTCAATCAACACAAAATGACAATCGACCTCAAAGGGCTTCAATTGATGTTAATCGACGATATCTGAAAAAGTAAGATGAGAACTCACTCAAATATATAAGAAATGTTGAAATTCGACTTCAAATGAGGAAGAAAGGCTTTAAAAATTTTCAATCAACACAAAGTGACAATCGACCTCAATGGGCTTCAATCGATGTTAATCGACGATATCTGACAAAGTTGGATGCGAACTCATTGAAATATATAAGAAATGTTGAAATTTGACTTCAAATGAGGAAGATAGACTTTGAAAATTTTCAATCAACACAAAGTGACAATCGACCTCAAAGGGCTTCAATGGATGTTAATCGACGATATCTGACAAAGTAAGATGCGAACTCACTCAAATATATAAGAAATGTTGAAATTCGACTTCAAATGAGGAAGAAAGGCTTTAAAAATTTTCAATCAACACAAAGTGACAATCGACCTCAATTGGCTTCAATGAATGTAAATCGACGATATCTGACAAAGTTGGATGCAAACTCATTCAAATATATGAGAAATGTTGAAACTCGACTTCAAATGAGGTAGATAGACTTTGGAAATTTTCAATCAACACAAAGTGACAATCGACCTCAATGGGCTTCAATGAATCTAAATCGACGATATCTGACAAAGTTGGATGCAAACTCATTCAAATATATAAGAAATGTTGAAATTTGACTTCAAATGAGGAAGATAGACTTTGAAAATTTTCAATCAACACAAAGTGACAATCGACCTCAAAGGGCTTCAATTGATGTTAATCGACGATATCTGAAAAAGTAAGATGAGAACTCACTCAAATATATAAGAAATGTTGAAATTCGACTTCAAATGAGGAAGAAAGGCTTTAAAAATTTTCAATCAACACAAAGTGACAATCGACATCAATGGGCTTCAATGAATGTAAATCGACGATATCTGACAAAGTTGGATGCAAACTCATTCAAATATATGAGAAATGTTGAAACTCGACTTCAAATGAGGAAGATAGACTGGAAATTTTCAATCAACACAAAGTGACAATCGACCTCCATGGGCTTCAATGAATCTAAATCGACGATATCTGACAAAGTTGGATGCAAACTCATTCAAATATATAAGAAATGTTGAAATTCGACTTCATGAGGAAGATAGACTTTGAAAATTTTCAATCAACACAAAGTGACAATCGAACTCAAAGGGCTTCAATGGATGTAAATCAACGATATCTGACAAAGTTGGATGCAAACTCATTCAAATATATAACAATTGATGAAAATCGACTTCAAATGAGGAAGATAGACTTTGAAAATTTTCAATCAACACAAAGTGACAATCGACCTCAATGGGCTTCAATGAATGTAAATCGACGATATCTGACAATGTTGGATGCAAACTCATTCAAATATATAAGAAATGTTGAAATTCGACTTCAAATGAGGAAGAAAGGCTTTAAAAATTTTCAATCAACACAAAGTGACAATCGACCTCAATGGGCTTCAATGAATGTAAATCGACGATATCTGACAAAGTTGGATGCAAACTCATTCAAATATATAAGAAATGTTGAAATTCGACTTCATGAGGAAGATAGACTTTGAAAATTTTCAATCAACACAAAGTGACAATCGAACTCAAAGGGCTTCAATGGATGTAAATCAACGATATCTGACAAAGTTGGATGCAAACTCATTCAAATATATAACAATTGATGAAAATCGACTTCAAATGAGGAAGATAGACTTTGAAAATTTTCAATCAACACAAAGTGACAATCGACCTCAATGGGCTTCAATGAATGTAAATCGACGATATCTGACAATGTTGGATGCAAACTCATTCAAATATATAAGAAATGTTGAAATTCGACTTCAAATGAGGAAGAAACGCTTTAAAAATTTTCAATCAACACAAAGTGACAATCGACCTCAATGGGCTTCAATGAATGTAAATCGACGATATCTGACAAAGTTGGATGCAAACTCATTCAAATATATAAGAAATGTTGAAATTTGACTTCAAATGAGGAAGATAGACTTTGAAAATTTTCAATCAACACAAAGTGACAATCGACCTCAAAGGGCTTCAATGGATGTTAATCGACGATATCTGACAAAGTAAGATGCGAACTCACTCAAATATATAAGAAATGTTGAAATTCGACTCCAAATGAGGAAGAAAGGCTTTAAAAATTTTCAATCAACACAAAGTGACAATCGACATCAATGGGCTTCAATGAATGTAAATCGACGATATCTGACAAAGTTGGATGCAAACTCATTCAAATATATAAGAAATGTTGAAATTCGACTTCATGAGGAAGATAGACTTTGAAAATTTTCAATCAACACAAAGTGACAATCGAACTCAAAGGGCTTCAATGGATGTAAATCAACGATATCTGACAAAGTTGGATGCAAACTCATTCAAATATATAACAATTGATGAAAATCGACTTCAAATGAGGAAGATAGACTTTGAAAATTTTCAATCAACACAAAGTGACAATCGACCTCAATGGGCTTCAATGAATGTAAATCGACGATATCTGACAATGTTGGATGCAAACTCATTCAAATATATAAGAAATGTTGAAATTCGACTTCAAATGAGGAAGAAAGGCTTTAAAAATTTTCAATCAACACAAAGTGACAATCGACCTCAATGGGCTTCAATGAATGTAAATCGACGATATCTGACAAAGTTGGATGCAAACTCATTCAAATATATAAGAAATGTTGAAATTTGACTTCAAATGAGGAAGATAGACTTTGAAAATTTTCAATCAACACAAAGTGACAATCGACCTCAAAGGGCTTCAATGGATGTTAATCGACGATATCTGACAAAGTAAGATGCGAACTCACTCAAATATATAAGAAATGTTGAAATTCGACTCCAAATGAGGAAGAAAGGCTTTAAAAATTTTCAATCAACACAAAGTGACAATCGACCTCAATTGGCTTCAATGAATGTAAATCGACGATATCTGAAAAAGTTGGATGCAAACTCATTCAAATATATGAGAAATGTTGAAATTCGACTTCATGAGGAAGATAGACTTTGAAAATTTTCAATCAACACAAAGTGACAATCGACCTCAAAGGGCTTCAATGGATGTAAATCGACGATATCTGACAAAGTTGGATGCAAACTCATTCAAATATATAAGAAATGTTGAAATTTGACTTCAAATGAGGAAGATAGACTTTGGAAATTTTCAATCAACACAAAGTGACAATCGACTCAATGGATGTTAATCGATGATATCTGACAAAGTTAGATGTAAACTCATTCGAATATATAACATTTGATGAAATTCGACTTCAAATGAGGAAGATAGACTTTGAAAATTTTCAATCAACACAAAGTGACAATCGACCTCAATGGGCTTCAATGAATGTAAATCGACGATATCTGACAAAGTTGGATGCAAACTCATTCAAATATATAAGAAATGTTGAAATTCGACTTCAAATGAGGAAGATAGAATTAGAAAATTTTCAATCAACACAAAATGACAATCGACCTCAAAAGGCTTCAATTGATGTTAATCGACGATATCTGAAAAAGTAAGATGCGAACTCACTCAAATATATAAGAAATGTTGAAATTCGACTTCAAATGAGGAAGAAAGGCTTTAAAAATTTTCAATCAACACAAAGTGACAATCGACCTCAATTGGTTTCAATGAATGTAAATCGACGATATCTGACAAAGTTGGATGCAAACTCATTCAAATATATGAGAAATGTTGAAACTCGACTTCAAATGAGGTAGATAGACTTTGGAAATTTTCAATCAACACAAAGTGACAATCGACCTCTATGGGCTTCAATGAATCTAAATCGACGATATCTGACAAAGTTGGATGCAAACTCATTCAAATATATAAGAAATGTTGAAATTTGACTTCAAATGAGGAAGATAGACTTTGAAAATTTTCAATCAACACAAAGTGACAATCGACCTCAAAGGGCTTCAATTGATGTTAATCGACGATATCTGAAAAAGTAAGATGAGAACTCACTCAAATATATAAGAAATGTTGAAATTCGACTTCAAATGAGGAAGAAAGGCTTTAAAAATTTTCAATCAACACAAAGTGACAATCGACATCAATGGGCTTCAATGAATGTAAATCGACGATATCTGACAAAGTTGGATGCAAACTCATTCAAATATATGAGAAATGTTGAAACTCGACTTCAAATGAGGAAGATAGACTGGAAATTTTCAATCAACACAAAGTGACAATCGACCTCCATGGGCTTCAATGAATCTAAATCGACAATATCTGACAAAGTTGGATGCAAACTCATTCAAATATATAAGAAATGTTGAAATTCGACTTCATGAGGAAGATAGACTTTGAAAATTTTCAATCAACACAAAGTGACAATCGACCTCAAAGGGCTTCAATGGATGTAAATCAACGATATCTGACAAAGTTGGATGCAAACTCATTCAAATATATAACAATTGATGAAATTCGACTTCAAATGAGGAAGATAGACTTGAAAATTTTCAATCAACACAAAGTGACAATCGACCTCAATGGGCTTCAATGAATGTAAATCGACGATATCTGACAATGTTGGATGCAAACTCATTCAAATATATAAGAAATGTTGAAATTCGACTTCAAATGAGGAAGAAAGGCTTTAAAAATTTTCAATCAACACAAAGTGACAATCGACCTCAATGGGCTTCAATGAATGTAAATCGACGATATCTGACAAAGTTGGATGCAAACTCATTCAAATATATAAGAAATGTTGAAATTTGACTTCAAATGAGGAAGATAGACTTTGAAAATTTTCAATCAACACAAAGTGACAATCGACCTCAAAGGGCTTCAATGGATGTTAATCGACGATATCTGACAAAGTAAGATGCGAACTCACTCAAATATATAAGAAATGTTGAAATTCGACTTCAAATGAGGAAGAAAGGCTTTAAAAATTTTCAATCAACACAAAGTGACAATCGACCTCAATTGGCTTCAATGAATGTAAATCGACGATATCTGACAAAGTTAGATGCAAACTCATTCAAATATATAAGAAATGTTGAAATTCGACTTCAAATGAGGAAGATAGACTTTGAAAATTTTCAATCAACACAAAGTGACAATCGACGCAATGGATGTTAATCGATGATATCTGACAAAGTTAGATGTAAACTCATTCAAATATATAACATTTGATGAAATTCGACTTCAAATGAGGAAGATAGACTTTGAAAATTTTCAATCAACACAAAGTGACAATCGACCTCAATGGGCTTCAATGAATGTAAATCGACGATATCTGACAAAGTTGGATGCAAACTCATTCAAATATATAAGAAATGTTGAAATTCGACTTCAAATGAGGAAGATAGAATTAGAAAATTTTCAATCAACACAAAATGGCAATCGACCTCAAAGGGCTTCAATTGATGTTAATCGACGATATCTGAAAAAGTAAGATGCGAACTCACTCAAATATATAAGAAATGTTGAAATTCGACTCCAAATGAGGAAGAAAGGCTTTAAAAATTTTCAATCAACACAAAGTGACAATCGACCTCAATGGGCTTCAATCGATGTTAATCGACGATATCTGACAAAGTTGGATGCGAACTCATTGAAATATATAAGAAATGTTGAAATTTGACTTCAAATGAGGAAGAAAGACTTTGAAAATTTTCAATCAACACAAAGTGACAATCGACATCAATGGGCTTCAATGAATGTAAATCGACGATATCTGACAAAGTTGGATGCAAACTCATTCAAATATATGAGAAATGTTGAAACTCGACTTCAAATGAGGAAGATAGACTGGAAATTTTCAATCAACACAAAGTGACAATCGACCTCCATGGGCTTCAATGAATCTAAATCGACAATATCTGACAAAGTTGGATGCAAACTCATTCAAATATATAACAATTGATGAAATTCGACTTCAAATGAGGAAGATAGACTTTGGAAATTTTCAATCAACACAAAGTGACAATCGACCTCAATGGGCTTCAATGAATGTAAATCGACGATAGGTCTTCAATGGATGTTAATCGACGATATCTGACGAAGTTAGATGCAAACTCATTCAAATATATAACAATTGATAGAAATCGACTTCAAATGAGGAAGGTAGACTTTGAAAATTTTCAATCAACACAAAGTGACAATCGACCTCAAAGGGCTTCAATGGATGTTAATCGACGATATCTGACAAAGTAAGATGCGAACTCACTCAAATATATAAGAAATGTTGAAATTCGACTTCAAATGAGGAAGGACGGCTTCAAAAATTTTCAATCAACATAAAGTGACAATCGACCTCAATGGGCTTCAATGAATGTAAATCGACGATATCTGACAAAGTTGGATGCGAACTCATTCAAATATATGAGAAATGTTGAAACTCGACCTCAAATGAGGAAGATGGACTTTGAAAATTTTCAATCAACACAAAGTGACAATCGACCTCAAAGGGCTTCAATGGATGTAAATCGACGATATCTGACAAAGTTGGATGCAAACTCATTCAAATATATAACAATTGATGAAATTCGACTTCAAATGAGGAAGATAGACTTTGAAAATTTTCAATCAACACAAAGTGACAATCGACCTCAATGGGCTTCAATGAATGTAAATCGACGATATCTGACAAAGTTGGATGCAAACTCTTTCAAATATATAAGAAATGTTGAAACTCGACTTCAAATGAGGAAGATAGACTTTGGAAATTTTCAATCAACACAAAGTGACGTCGACCTCAATGGGCTTCAATGAATGTAAATCGACGATATCTGACAAAGTTGGATGCAAACTCATTCAAATATATAAGAAATGTTGAAACTCGACTTCAAATGAGGAAGATAGACTTTGAAAATTTTCAATCAACACAAAGTGACAATCGACCTCAAAATGCTTCAATGGATGTTAATCGACGATATCTAATAAAGTTAGATGCAAATTCATTCGAATATATAAAAAATGTTGAAATTCGACTTCAAATGAGGAAGATAGACTTTGAAAATTTTCAATCAACACAAAGTGACAATCGACCTCAATGGGCTTCAATGGATGTTAAACGACGATATCTGACAAAGTAAGATGCGAACTCACTCAAATATATAAGAAATGTTGAAATTCGACTTCAAATGAGGAAGAAAGACTTTAAAAATTTTCAATCAACACAAAGTGACAATCGACTCAATGGATGTTAATCGACGATAACTGACAAAGTTAGATGCAAACTCATTCAAATATATAACAATTGATGAAATTCGACTTCAAATGAGGAAGATGGACTTTGGAAATTTTCAATCAAAACAAAGTGACAATCGACTTCGAAGGGCTTCAATGGATGTTAATCGACGATATCTGACAAAGTTAGATGCGAACTCATTCAAATATATAAGAAATGTTGAAATTCGACTTCAAATGAGGAAGATAGACTTTGAAAATTTTCAATCAACACAAAATGACAATCGACTTCAATGGGCTTCAATGAATGTAAATCGACGATATCTGACAAAGTTTAATGCAAACTCATTCAAATATATAAGAAATGTTGAAATTCGACCTCAAATGAGGAAGATAGACTTTGAAAATTTTCAATCAACACAAAATGACAATCGACCTCGAAGGGCTTCAATGGATGTTAATCGACGATATCTGACAAAGTTAGATGCGAACTCATTCAAATATATAAGAAATGTTGAAATTCGACTTCAAATGAGGAAGATAGACTTTGAAAATTTTCAATCAACACAAAATGACAATCGACCTCAATGGGCTTCAATGAATGTAAATCGACGATATCTGACAAAGTTTAATGCAAACTCATTCAAATATATAAGAAATGTTGAAATTCGACTTCAAATGAGGAAGATAGACTTTGAAAATTTTCAATCAACACAAAGTGACAATCGACCTCGAAGGGCTTCAATGGATGTTAATCGACGATATCTGACAAAGTTAGATGCGAACTCATTCAAATATATAAGAGATGTTGAAATTCGACTTCAAATGAGGAAGATAGACTTTGAAAATTTTCAATCAACACAAAGTGACAATCGACCTCAATGGGCTTCAATGGATGTTAATCGACGATATCTGACAAAGTTAGATGCGAACTCATTCAAATATATAAGAAATGTTGAAATTCGACTTCAAATGAGGAAGATAGACTTTGAAAATTTTCAATCAACACAAAATGACAATCGACCTCGAAGGGCTTCAATGGATGTTAATCGACGATATCTGACAAAGTTAGATGCGAACTCATTCAAATATATAAGAAATGTTGAAATTCGACTTCAAATGAGGAAGATAGACTTTGAAAATTTTCAATCAACACAAAATGACAATCGACCTCAATGGGCTTCAATGAATGTAAATCGACGATATCTGACAAAGTTTAATGCAAACTCATTCAAATATATAAGAAATGTTGAAATTCGACTTCAAATGAGGAAGATAGACTTTGAAAATTTTCAATCAACACAAAGTGACAATCGACCTCAATTTGAAGTCGAGTTTCAACATTTCTTATATATTTGAATGAGTTTGCATCCAACATTGTCAGATATCGTCGATTTACATTCATTGAAGCACATTGAGGTCGATTGTCACTTTGTGTTGATTGAAAACTTTCAAAGTCTATCTTCCTCATTTGAAGTCGAATTTCAACATTTTTTATATATTTGAATGAGTTTGCATCTAACTTTTCCAGATATCGTCGATTTACATTCATTGAAGCCCATTGAGGTCGATGTCACTTTGTGTTGATTGAGAATTTCCAAAGTCTATCTTCCTCATTTGATGTCGAGTTTCAACATTTCTTATATATTTGAATGAGTTTGCATCCAACTTTGTCAGATATCGTCGATTTACATTCATTGAAGCACATTGAGGTCGATTGTCACTTTGTGTTGATTGAAAACTTTCAAAGTCTATCTTCCTCATTTGAAGTCGAATTTCAACATTTTTTATATATTTGAATGAGTTTGCATCTAACTTTGTCAGATATCGTCGATTTACATTCATTGAAGCCCATTGAGGTCGATGTCACTTTGTGTTGATTGAAAATTTCCAAAGTCTATCTTCCTCATTTGATGTCGAGTTTCAACATTTCTTATATATTTGAATGAGTTTGCATCCAACTTTGTCAGATATCGTCGATTTACATTCATTGAAGCCCACTGAGGTCGATTGTCACTTTGTGTTGATTGAAAATTTCCAAAGTCTATCTTCCTCATTTGAAGTCAAATTTCAACATTTCTTATATATTTGAATGAGTTTGCATCCAACTTTGTCAGATATCGTCGATTTACATCCATTGAAGCCCTTTGAGGTCGATTGTCACTTTGTGTTGATTGAAAATTTTTAAAGCCTTTCTTCCTCATTTGAAGTCGAATTTCAACATTTCTTATATATTTGAGTGAGTTCGCATCTTACTTTGTCAGATATTGTCGATTAACATCCATTGAAGCCCTTTGAGGTCGATTGTCACTTTGTGTTGATTGAAAATTTTCAAAGTCTATCTTCCTCATGAAGTCGAATTCCAACATTTCTTATATATTTGAATGAGTTTGCATCCAACTTTGTCAGATATCGTCGATTTAGATTCATTGAAGCCCTTTGAGGTCGATTGTCACTTTGTGTTAATTGAAAATTTCCAAAGTCTATCTTCCTCATTTGAGGTCGAGTTTCAACATTTCTCATATATTTGAATGAGTTTGCATCCAACTTTGTCAGATATCGTCGATTTACATTCATTGAAGCCCATTGAGGTCGATTGTCACTTTGTGTTGATTGAAAATTTTTGAAGCCTTTCTTCCTCATTTGAAGTCGAATTTCAACATTTCTTATATATTTGAGTGAGTTCGCATCTTACTTTGTCAGATATCGTCGATTAACATCCATTGAAGCCCTTTGAGGTCGATTGTCACTTTGTGTTGATTGGAAATTTTCAAAGTCTACCTTCCTCATTTGAAGTCGATTTCTATCAATTGTTATATATTTGAATGAGTTTGCATCTAACTTCGTCAGATATCGTCGATTGACGTCCATTGAAGCCTTTTGAGGTCGATTGTCACTTTGTGTTGATTGAAAATTTTCAAAGTCTATCTTCCTCATTTGAAGTCGAGTTTTAACATTTCTTATATATTTGAATGAGTTTGCATCCAACTTTGTCAGATATCGTCGATTTACATTCATTGAAGCCCATTGAGGTCGATTGTCACTTTGTGTTGATTGAAAATTTTCAAAGTCTATCTTCCTCATTTGATGCCGAATTTCAACATTTTTTATATATTTGAATGAGTTTGCATCTAACTCTGTCAGATATCGTCGATTAACATCCATTGAAGACCTATGAGGTCGATTGTCACTTTGTGTTGATTGAAAATTTTCAAAGTCTATCTTCCTCATTTGAAGTCGAGTTTCAACATTTCTTATATATTTGAATGAGTTTGCATCCAACTTTGTCAGATATCGTCGATTTACATTCATTGAAGCACATTGAGGTCGATTGTCACTTTGTGTTGATTGAAAACTTTCAAAGTCTATCTTCCTCATTTGAAGTCGAATTTCAACATTTTTTATATATTTGAATGAGTTTGCATCTAACTTTGTCAGATATCGTCGATTTACATTCATTGAAGCCCATTGAGGTCGATGTCACTTTGTGTTGATTGAAAATTTCCAAAGTCTATCTTCCTCATTTGATGTCGAGTTTCAACATTTCTTATATATTTGGATGAGTTTGCATCCAACTTTGTCAGATATCGTCGATTGACATCCATTGAAGCCTTTTGAGGTCGATTGTCACTTTGTGTTGATTGAAAATTTTCAAAGTCTATCTTCCTCATTTGAAGTCGAGTTTCAACATTTCTTATATATTTGAATGAGTTTGCATCCAACTTTGTCAGATATCGTCGATTTACATTCATTGAAGCCCATTGAGGTCGATTGTCACTTTGTGTTGATTGAAAATTTTCAAAGTCTATCTTCCTCATTTGAAGTCGAATTTCAACATTTTTTATATATTTGAATGAGTTTGCATCTAACTTTTCCAGATATCGTCGATTTACATTCATTGAAGCCCATTGAGGTCGATTGTCACTTTGTGTTGATTGAAAACTTTCAAAGTCTATCTTCCTCATTTGAAGTCGAATTTCAACATTTTTTATATATTTGAATGAGTTTGCATCTAACTTTGTCAGATATCGTCGATTTACATTCATTGAAGCCCATTGAGGTCGATGTCACTTTGTGTTGATTGAAAATTTCCAAAGTCTATCTTCCTCATTTGATGTCGAGTTTCAACATTTCTTATATATTTGAATGAGTTTGCATCCAACTTCGTCAGATATCGTCGATTGACATCCATTGAAGCCTTTTGAGGTCGATTGTCACTTTGTGTTGATTGAAAATTTTCAAAGTCTATCTTCCTCATTTGAAGTCGAGTTTCAACATTTCTTATATATTTGAATGAGTTTGCATCCAACTTTGTCAGATATCGTCGATTTACATTCATTGAAGCCCATTGAGGTCGATTGTCACTTTGTGTTGATTGAAAACTTTCAAAGTCTATCTTCCTCATTTGAAGTCGAGTTTCAACATTTCTTATATATTTGAATGAGTTTGCATCCAACTTTGTCAGATATCGTCGATTTACATTCATTGAAGCCCATTGAGGTCGATGTCACTTTGTGTTGATTGAAAATTTCCAAAGTCTATCTTCCTCATTTGATGTCGAGTTTCAACATTTCTTATATATTTGAATGAGTTTGCATCCAACTTTGTCAGATATCGTCGATTTACATTCATTGAAGCACATTGAGGTCGATTGTCACTTTGTGTTGATTGAAAACTTTCAAAGTCTATCTTCCTCATTTGAAGTCGAATTTCAACATTTTTTATATATTTGAATGAGTTTGCATCTAACTTTGTCAGATATCGTCGATTTACATTCATTGAAGCCCATTGAGGTCGATGTCACTTTGTGTTGATTGAAAATTTCCAAAGTCTATCTTCCTCATTTGATGTCGAGTTTCAACATTTCTTATATATTTGAATGAGTTTGCATCCAACTTTGTCAGATATCGTCGATTTACATTCATTGAAGCCCATTGAGGTCGATTGTCACTTTGTGTTGATTGAAAATTTTCAAAGTCTATCTTCCTCATTTGAAGTCAAATTTCAACATTTCTTATTTATTTGAATGAGTTTGCATCCAACTTTGTCAGATATCGTCGATTTACATCCATTGAAGCCCTTTGAGGTCGATTGTCACTTTGTGTTGATTGAAAATTTTCAAAGTCTATCTTCCTCATTTGAAGTCAAATTTCAACATTTCTTATATATTTGAATGAGTTTGCATCCAACTTTGTCAGATATCGTCGATTTACATCCATTGAAGCCCTTTGAGGTCGATTGTCACTTTGTGTTGATTGAAAATTTTCAAAGTCTATCTTCCTCATGAAGTCGAATTTCAACATTTCTGATATATTTGAATGAGTTTGCATCCAATTTTGTCAGATATCGTCGATTTAGATTCATTGAAGCCCATTGAGGTCGATTGTCACTTTGTGTTGATTGAAAATTTCCAAAGTCTATCTTCCTCATTTGAAGTCAAATTTCAACATTCCTTATATATTTGAATGAGTTTGCATCCAACTTTGTCAGATATCGTCGATTTACATCCATTGAAGCCCTTTGAGGTCGATTGTCACTTTGTGTTGATTGAAAATTTTCAAAGTCTATCTTCCTCATGAAGTCGAATTTCAACATTTCTCATATATTTGAATGAGTTTGCATCCAACTTTTTCAGATATCGTCGATTTACATTCATTGAAGCCAATTGAGGTCGATTGTCACTTTGTGTTGATTGAAAATTTTTAAAGCCTTTCTTCCTCATTTGGAGTCGAATTTCAACATTTCTTATATATTTGAGTGAGTTCGCATCTTACTTTGTCAGATATCGTCGATTAACATCCATTGAAGCCCTTTGAGGTCGATTGTCACTTTGTGTTGATTGAAAATTTTCAAAGTCTATCTTCCTCATTTGAAGTCAAATTTCAACATTTCTTATATATTTGAATGAGTTTGCATCCAACTTTGTCAGATATCGTCGATTTACATTCATTGAAGCCCATTGAGGTCGATTGTCACTTTGTGTTGATTGAAAATTTTTAAAGCCTTTCTTCCTCATTTGAAGTCGAATTTCAACATTTCTTATATATTTGAATGAGTTTGCATCCAACATTGTCAGATAGATGCAAACTCATTCAAATATATAACAATTGATGAAATTCGACTTCAAATGAGGAAGATAGACTTTGAAAATTTTCAATCAACACAAAGTGACAATCGACCTCAAAGGGCTTCAATGGATGTTAATCGACGATATCTGACAAAGTTGGATGCAAACTCATTCAAATATATAAGAAATGTTGAAATTCGACTTCAAATGAGGAAGAAAGGTTTTAAAAATTTTCAATCAACACAAAGTGACAATCGACCTCAAAGGGCTTCAATGGATGTTGATCGACGATATCTGACAAAGTTGTATGCAAACTCATTCAAATATATGAGAAATGTTGAAACTCGACTTCAAATGAGGAAGATAGACTTTGAAAATTTTCAATCAACACAAAGTGACAATCGACCTCAATGGGCTTCAATGAATCTAAATCGACGATATCTGACAAAGTTGGATGCAAACTCATTCAAATATATAAGAAATGTTGAAATTCGACTTCATGAGGAAGATAGACTTTGAAAATTTTCAATCAACACAAAGTGACAATCGACCTCAAAAGGCTTCAATGGATGTAAATCGACGATATCTGACAAAGTTTGATGCAAACTCATTCAAATATATAACAATTGATGAAATTCGACTTCAAATGAGGAAGATAGACTTTGAAAATTTTCAATCAACACAAAGTGACAATCGACCTCAATGGGCTTCAATGAATCTAAATCGACGATATCTGACAAAGTTGGATGCAAACTCATTCAAATATATAAGAAATGTTGAAACTCGACTTCAAATGAGGAAGATAGACTTTGAAAATTTTCAATCAACACAAAGTGACAATCGACCTCAATGGGCTTCAATGAATCTAAATCGACGATATCTGACAAAGTTGGATGCAAACTCATTCAAATATATAAGAAATGTTGAAATTCGACTTCATGACGAAGATAGACTTTGAAAATTTTCAATCAACACAAAGTGACAATCGACCTCAAAAGGCTTCAATGGATGTAAATCGACGATATCTGACAAAGTTTGATGCAAACTCATTCAAATATATAACAATTGATGAAATTCGACTTCAAATGAGGAAGATAGACTTTGAAAATTTTCAATCAACACAAAGTGACAATCGACCTCAAAGGGCTTCAATGGATGTTAATCGACGATATCTGACAAAGTTGGATGCAAACTCATTCAAATATATAAGAAATGTTGAAATTCGACTTCAAATGAGGAAGAAAGGTTTTAAAAATTTTCAATCAACACAAAGTGACAATCGACCTCAAAGGGCTTCAATGGATGTTAATCGACGATATCTGACAAAGTTGGATGCAAACTCATTCAAATATATGAGAAATGTTGAAACTCGACTTCAAATGAGGAAGATAGACTTTGAAAATTTTCAATCAACACAAAGTGACAATCGACCTCAATGGGCTTCAATGAATCTAAATCGACGATATCTGACAAAGTTGGATGCAAACTCATTCAAATATATAAGTGAAATGTTGAAATTCGACTTCATGAGGAAGATAGACTTTGAAAATTTTCAATCAGCACAAAGTGACAATCGACCTCAAAGAGCTTCAATGGATGTAAATCGACGATATCTGACAAAGTTGGATGCAAACTCATTCAAAATATAACAATTGATGAAATTCGACTTCAAATGAGGAAGATAGACTTTGAAAATTTTCAATCAACACAAAGTGACAATCGACCTCATAGATCTTCAATGGATGTTAATCGACGATATCTGACAAAGTTAGATGCAAACTCATTCAAATATATAAAAAATGTTGGAATTCGAATTCAAATGAGGAAGATAGACTTTGAAAATTTTCAATCAACACAAAGTGACAATCGACCTCAATGGGCTTCAATGAATGTAAATCGACGATATCTGACAAAGTTGGATGCAAACTCATTTAAATATATAAAAAATGTTGAAATTCGACTTCAAATGAGGAAGATAGACTTTGAAAGTTTTCAATCAACACAAAGTGACAATCGACCTCAAAAGGCTTCAATGGATGTCAATCGACGATATCTGACAAAGCTAGATGCAAACTCATTCAAATATATAAAAAATGTTGAAATTCGACTTCAAATGAGGAAGATAGACTTTGAAAGTTTTCAATCAACACAAAGTGACAATCGACCTCAATGGGCTTCAATGAATCTGAATCGACGATATCTGACAAAGTTGGATGCAAACTCATTCAAAATATATAAGAAATGTTGAAATTCGACTTCATGAGGAAGATAGACTTTGAAAATTTTCAATCAACACAAAGTGACAATCGACCTCAATGGGCTTCAATGAATGTAAATCGACGATATCTGACAAAGTTGGATGCAAACTCATTCAAATATATAAGAAATGTTGAAACTCGGCTTCAAATGAGGAAGATAGACTTTGGAAATTTTCAATCAACAGAAAGTGACATCGACCTCAATGGGCTTCAATGAATGTAAATCGACGATATCTGACAAAGTTAGATGCAAACTCATTCAAATATATAAAAAATGTTGAAATTCGACTTCAAATGAGGAAGATAGACTTTGAAAGTTTTCAATCAACACAAAGTGACAATCGACCTCAATGTGCTTCAATGAATCTAAATCGACGATATCTGACAAAGTTGGATGCAAACTCATTCAAATATATAAGAAATGTTGAAACTCGACTTCAAATGAGGAAGATAGACTTTGAAAATTTTCAATCAACACAAAGTGACAATCGACCTCAATGGGCTTCAATGAATGTAAATCGACGATATCTGACAAAGTTGGATGCAAACTCATTTAAATATATAAAAAATGTTGAAATTCGACTTCAAATGAGGAAGATAGACTTTGAAAGTTTTCAATCAACACAAAGTGACAATCGACCTCAAAGGGCTTCAATGGATGTTAATCGACGATATCTGACAAAGTTAGATGCAAACTCATTCAAATATATAAAAAATGTTGGAATTCGAATTCAAATGAGGAAGATAGACTTTGAAAATTTTCAATCAACACAAAGTGACAATCGACCTCAATGGGCTTCAATGAATGTAAATCGACGATATCTGACAAAGTTGGATGCAAACTCATTCAAATATATAAGAAATGTTGAAACTCGACTTCAAATGAGGAAGATAGACTTTGAAAATTTTCAATCAACACAAAGTGACAATCGACCTCAAAGGGCTTCAATGGATGTTAATCGACGATATCTGACAAAGTTAGATGCAAACTCATTCAAATATATAACAATTGATAGAATTCGACTTCAAATGAGGAAGATAGACTTTGAAAATTTTCAATCAACACAAAGTGACAATCGACCTCAATGTGCTTCAATGAATGTAAATCGACGATATCTGACAAAGTTGGATGCAAACTCATTCAAATATATAAGAAATGTTGAAAGTCGACTTCAAATGAGGAAGATAGACTTTGGAAATTTCCAATCAACAGAAAGTGACATCGACCTCAATGGGCTTCAATGAATGTAAATCGACGATATCTGACAAAGTTAGATGCAAACTCATTCAAATATATAAAAAATGTTGAAATTCGACTTCAAATGAGGAAGATAGACTTTGAAAGTTTTCAATCAACACAAAGTGACAATCGACCTCAATGTGCTTCAATGAATCTAAATCGACGATATCTGACTAAGTTGGATGCAAACTCATTCAAATATATAACAATTGATGAAATTCGACTTCAAATGAGGAACATAGACTTTGAAAATTTTCAATCAACACAAAGTGACAATCGACCTCAATGGGTTTCAATGAATGTAAATCGACGATATCTGACAAAGTTGGATGCAAACTCATTCAAATATATAAGAAATGTTGAAACTCGGCTTCAAATGAGGAAGATAGACTTTGGAAATTTTCAATCAACACAAAGTGACAATCGACCTCAAAAGGCTTCAATGGATGTCAATCGACGATATCTGACAAAGCTAGATGCAAACTCATTCAAATATATAAAAAATGTTGAAATTCGACTTCAAATGAGGAAGATAGACTTTGAAAGTTTTCAATCAACACAAAGTGACAATCGACCTCAATGTGCTTCAATGAATCTAAATCGACGATATCTGACAAAGTTGGATGCAAACTCATTCAAATATATAAGAAATGTTGAAACTCGACTTCAAATGAGGAAGATAGACTTTGAAAATTTTCAATCAACACATAGTGACAATCGACCTCAATGGGCTTCAATGAATCTAAATCGACGATATCTGACAAAGTTGGATGCAAACTCATTCAAATATATAAGAAATGTTGAAATTCGACTTCATGAGGAAGATAGACTTTGAAAATTTTCAATCAGCACAAAGTGACAATCGACCTCAAAGAGCTTCAATGGATGTAAATCGACGATATCTGACAAAGTTGGATGCAAACTCATTCAAAATATAACAATTGATGAAATTCGACTTCAAATGAGGAAGATAGACTTTGAAAATTTTCAATCAACACAAAGTGACAATCGACCTCATAGATCTTCAATGGATGTTAATCGACGATATCTGACAAAGTTAGATGCAAACTCATTCAAATATATAAAAAATGTTGGAATTCGAATTCAAATGAGGAAGATAGACTTTGAAAATTTTCAATCAACACAAAGTGACAATCGACCTCAATGGGCTTCAATGAATGTAAATCGACGATATCTGACAAAGTTGGATGCAAACTCATTTAAATATATAAAAAATGTTGAAATTCGACTTCAAATGAGGAAGATAGACTTTGAAAGTTTTCAATCAACACAAAGTGACAATCGACCTCAAAAGGCTTCAATGGATGTCAATCGACGATATCTGACAAAGCTAGATGCAAACTCATTCAAATATATAAAAAATGTTGAAATTCGACTTCAAATGAGGAAGATAGACTTTGAAAGTTTTCAATCAACACAAAGTGACAATCGACCTCAATGGGCTTCAATGAATCTGAATCGACGATATCTGACAAAGTTGGATGCAAACTCATTCAAATATATAAGAAATGTTGAAATTCGACTTCATGAGGAAGATAGACTTTGAAAATTTTCAATCAACACAAAGTGACAATCGACCTCAATGGGCTTCAATGAATGTAAATCGACGATATCTGACAAAGTTGGATGCAAACTCATTCAAATATATAAGAAATGTTGTACTCGGCTTCAAATGAGGAAGATTAGACTTTGGAAATTTTCAATCAACAGAAAGTGACATCGACCTCAATGGGCTTCAATGAATGTAAATCGACGATATCTGACAAAGTTAGATGCAAACTCATTCAAATATATAAAAAATGTTGAAATTCGACTTCAAATGAGGAAGATAGACTTTGAAAGTTTTCAATCAACACAAAGTGACAATCGACCTCAATGTGCTTCAATGAATCTAAATCGACGATATCTGACAAAGTTGGATGCAAACTCATTCAAATATATAAGAAATGTTGAAACTCGACTTCAAATGAGGAAGATAGACTTTGAAAATTTTCAATCAACACAAAGTGACAATCGACCTCAATGGGCTTCAATGAATCTAAATCGACGATATCTGACAAAGTTGGATGCAAACTCATTCAAATATATAACAATTGATGAAATTCGACTTCAAATGAGGAAGATAGACTTTGAAAATTTTCAATCAACACAAAGTGACAATCGACCTCAAAAGGCTTCAATGGATGTCAATCGACGATATCTGACAAAGCTAGATGCAAACTCATTCAAATATATAAAAAATGTTGAAATTCGACTTCAAATGAGGAAGATAGACTTTGAAAGTTTTCAATCAACACAAAGTGACAATCGACCTCAATGGGCTTCAATGAATCTGAATCGACGATATCTGACAAAGTTGGATGCAAACTCATTCAAAATATATAAGAAATGTTGAAATTCGACTTCAAATGAGGAAGATAGACTTTGAAAATTTTCAATCAACACAAAGTGACAATCGACCTCAAAGGGCTTCAATGGATGTTAATCGACGATATCTGACAAAGTTAGATGCAAACTCATTCAAATATATAACAATTGATAGAATTCGACTTCAAATGAGGAAGATAGACTTTGAAAATTTTCAATCAACACAAAGTGACAATCGACCTCAATGTGCTTCAATGAATGTAAATCGACGATATCTGACAAAGTTGGATGCAAACTCATTCAAATATATAAGAAATGTTGAAAGTCGACTTCAAATGAGGAAGATAGACTTTGGAAATTTCCAATCAACAGAAAGTGACATCGACCTCAATGGGCTTCAATGAATGTAAATCGACGATATCTGACAAAGTTAGATGCAAACTCATTCAAATATATAAAAAATGTTGAAATTCGACTTCAAATGAGGAAGATAGACTTTGAAAGTTTTCAATCAACACAAAGTGACAATCGACCTCAATGTGCTTCAATGAATCTAAATCGACGATATCTGACTAAGTTGGATGCAAACTCATTCAAATATATAACAATTGATGAAATTCGACTTCAAATGAGGAACATAGACTTTGAAAATTTTCAATCAACACAAAGTGACAATCGACCTCAATGGGCTTCAATGAATGTAAATCGACGATATCTGACAAAGTTGGATGCAAACTCATTCAAATATATAAGAAATGTTGAAACTCGGCTTCAAATGAGGAAGATAGACTTTGGAAATTTTCAATCAACACAAAGTGACAATCGACCTCAAAAGGCTTCAATGGATGTCAATCGACGATATCTGACAAAGCTAGATGCAAACTCATTCAAATATATAAAAAATGTTGAAATTCGACTTCAAATGAGGAAGATAGACTTTGAAAGTTTTCAATCAACACAAAGTGACAATCGACCTCAATGGGCTTCAATGAATCTGAATCGACGATATCTGACAAAGTTGGATGCAAACTCATTCAAATATATAAGAAATGTTGAAATTCGACTTCATGAGGAAGATAGACTTTGAAAATTTTCAATCAACACAAAGTGACAATCGACCTCAATGGGCTTCAATGAATGTAAATCGACGATATCTGACAAAGTTGGATGCAAACTCATTCAAATATATAAGAAATGTTGAAACTCGGCTTCAAATGAGGAAGATAGACTTTGGAAATTTTCAATCAACAGAAAGTGACATCGACCTCAATGGGCTTCAATGAATGTAAATCGACGATATCTGACAAAGTTAGATGCAAACTCATTCAAATATATAAAAAATGTTGAAATTCGACTTCAAATGAGGAAGATAGACTTTGAAAGTTTTCAATCAACACAAAGTGACAATCGACCTCAATGTGCTTCAATGAATCTAAATCGACGATATCTGACAAAGTTGGATGCAAACTCATTCAAATATATAAGAAATGTTGAAACTCGACTTCAAATGAGGAAGATAGACTTTGAAAATTTTCAATCAACACAAAGTGACAATCGACCTCAATGGGCTTCAATGAATCTAAATCGACGATATCTGACAAAGTTGGATGCAAACTCATTCAAATATATAAGAAATGTTGAAATTCGACTTCATGAGGAAGATAGACTTTGAAAATTTTCAATCAGCACAAAGTGACAATCGACCTCAAAGAGCTTCAATGGATGTAAATCGACGATATCTGACAAAGTTGGATGCAAACTCATTCAAAATATAACAATTGATGAAATTCGACTTCAAATGAGGAAGATAGACTTTGAAAATTTTCAATCAACACAAAGTGACAATCGACCTCATAGATCTTCAATGGATGTTAATCGACGATATCTGACAAAGTTAGATGCTGCAAACTCATTCAAATATATAAAAAATGTTGGAATTCGAATTCAAATGAGGAAGATAGACTTTGAAAATTTTCAATCAACACAAAGTGACAATCGACCTCAATGGGCTTCAATGAATGTAAATCGACGATATCTGACAAAGTTGGATGCAAACTCATTTAAATATATAAAAAATGTTGAAATTCGACTTCAAATGAGGAAGATAGACTTTGAAAGTTTTCAATCAACACAAAGTGACAATCGACCTCAAAAGGCTTCAATGGATGTCAATCGACGATATCTGACAAAGCTAGATGCAAACTCATTCAATTATATAAAAAATGTTGAAATTCGACTTCAAATGAGGAAGATAGACTTTGAAAGTTTTCAATCAACACAAAGTGACAATCGACCTCAATGGGCTTCAATGAATCTGAATCGACGATATCTGACAAAGTTGGATGCAAACTCATTCAAATATATAAGAAATGTTGAAATTCGACTTCATGAGGAAGATAGACTTTGAAAATTTTCAATCAACACAAAGTGACAATCGACCTCAATGGGCTTCAATGAATGTAAATCGACGATATCTGACAAAGTTGGATGCAAACTCATTCAAATATATAAGAAATGTTGAAACTCGGCTTCAAATGAGGAAGATAGACTTTGGAAATTTTCAATCAACAGAAAGTGACATCGACCTCAATGGGCTTCAATGAATGTAAATCGACGATATCTGACAAAGTTAGATGCAAACTCATTCAAATATATAAAAAATGTTGAAATTCGACTTCAAATGAGGAAGATAGACTTTGAAAGTTTTCAATCAACACAAAGTGACAATCGACCTCAATGTGCTTCAATGAATCTAAATCGACGATATCTGACAAAGTTGGATGCAAACTCATTCAAATATATAAGAAATGTTGAAACTCGACTTCAAATGAGGAAGATAGACTTTGAAAATTTTCAATCAACACAAAGTGACAATCGACCTCAATGGGCTTCAATGAATCTAAATCGACGATATCTGACAAAGTTGGATGCAAACTCATTCAAATATATAACAATTGATGAAATTCGACTTCAAATGAGGAAGATAGACTTTGAAAATTTTCAATCAACACAAAGTGACAATCGACCTCAAAAGGCTTCAATGGATGTCAATCGACGATATCTGACAAAGCTAGATGCAAACTCATTCAAATATATAAAAAATGTTGAAATTCGACTTCAAATGAGGAAGATAGACTTTGAAAGTTTTCAATCAACACAAAGTGACAATCGACCTCAATGGGCTTCAATGAATCTGAATCGACGATATCTGACAAAGTTGGATGCAAACTCATTCAAATATATAAGAAATGTTGAAATTCGACTTCATGAGGAAGATAGACTTTGAAAATTTTCAATCAACACAAAGTGACAATCGACCTCAATGGGCTTCAATGAATGTAAATCGACGATATCTGACAAAGTTGGATGCAAACTCATTCAAATATATAAGAAATGTTGAAACTCGGCTTCAAATGAGGAAGATAGACTTTGGAAATTTTCAATCAACAGAAAGTGACATCGACCTCAATGGGCTTCAATGAATGTAAATCGACGATATCTGACAAAGTTAGATGCAAACTCATTCAAATATATAAAAAATGTTGAAATTCGACTTCAAATGAGGAAGATAGACTTTGAAAGTTTTCAATCAACACAAAGTGACAATCGACCTCAATGTGCTTCAATGAATCTAAATCGACGATATCTGACAAAGTTGGATGCAAACTCATTCAAATATATAAGAAATGTTGAAACTCGACTTCAAATGAGGAAGATAGACTTTGAAAATTTTCAATCAACACAAAGTGACAATCGACCTCAATGGGCTTCAATGAATCTAAATCGACGATATCTGACAAAGTTGGATGCAAACTCATTCAAATATATAAGAAATGTTGAAATTCGACTTCATGAGGAAGATAGACTTTGAAAATTTTCAATCAGCACAAAGTGACAATCGACCTCAAAGAGCTTCAATGGATGTAAATCGACGATATCTGACAAAGTTGGATGCAAACTCATTCAAAATATAACAATTGATGAAATTCGACTTCAAATGAGGAAGATAGACTTTGAAAATTTTCAATCAACACAAAGTGACAATCGACCTCATAGATCTTCAATGGATGTTAATCGACGATATCTGACAAAGTTAGATGCAAACTCATTCAAATATATAAAAAATGTTGGAATTCGAATTCAAATGAGGAAGATAGACTTTGAAAATTTTCAATCAACACAAAGTGACAATCGACATCAATGGGCTTCAATGAATGTAAATCGACGATATCTGACAAAGTTGGATGCAAACTCATTTAAATATATAAAAAATGTTGAAATTCGACTTCAAATGAGGAAGATAGACTTTGAAAGTTTTCAATCAACACAAAGTGACAATCGACCTCAAAAGGCTTCAATGGATGTCAATCGACGATATCTGACAAAGTTAGATGCAAACTCATTCAAATATATAACAATTGATAGAATTCGACTTCAAATGAGGAAGATAGACTTTGAAAATTTTCAATCAACACAAAGTGACATCGACCTCAATGGGCTTCAATGAATGTAAATCGACGATATCTGACAAAGCTAGATGCAGACTCATTCAAATATATAAAAAATGTTGAAATTCGACTTCAAATGAGGAAGATAGACTTTGAAAGTTTTCAATCAACACAAAGTGACAATCGACCTCAATGTGCTTCAATGAATGTAAATCGACGATATCTGACAAAGTTGGATGCAAACTCATTCAAATATATAAGAAATGTTGAAAGTCGACTTCAAATGAGGAAGATGGACTTTGAAAATTTTCAATCAACGCAAAGTGACAATCGACCTCAAAGGGCTTCAATGGATGTTAATCGACGATATCTGACAAAGTAAGATGCGAACTCACTCAAATATATGAGAAATGTTGAAATTCGACTTCAAATGAGGAAGATAGACTTTGAAAATTTTCAATCAACACAAAGTGACAATCGACCTCAATGGGCTTCAATGAATCTGAATCGACGATATCTGACAAAGTTGGATGCAAACTCATTCAAATATATAAGAAATGTTGAAATTCGACTTCATGAGGAAGATAGACTTTGAAAATTTTCAATCAACACAAAGTGACAATCGACCTCAATGGGCTTCAATGAATGTAAATCGACGATATCTGACAAAGTTGGATGCAAACTCATTCAAATATATAAGAAATGTTGAAACTCGACTTCAAATGAGGAAGATAGACTTTGAAAATTTTCAATCAACACAAAGTGACAATCGACCTCAAAGGGCTTCAATGGATGTTAATCGACGATATCTGACAAAGTTAGATGCAAACTCATTCAAATATATAACAATTGATAGAATTCGACTTCAAATGAGGAAGATAGACTTTGAAAATTTTCAATCAACACAAAGTGACAATCGACCTCAATGTGCTTCAATGAATGTAAATCGACGATATCTGACAAAGTTGGATGCAAACTCATTCAAATATATAAGAAATGTTGAAAGTCGACTTCAAATGAGGAAGATGGACTTTGAAAATTTTCAATCAACGCAAAGTGACAATCGACCTCAAAGGGCTTCAATGGATGTTAATCGACGATATCTGACAAAGTAAGATGCGAACTCACTCAAATATATGAGAAATGTTGAAATTCGACTTCAAATGAGGAAGATAGACTTTGAAAATTTTCAATCAACACAAAGTGACAATCGACCTTAATGGGCTTCAATGAATCTGAATCGACGATATCTGACAAAGTTGGATGCAAACTCATTCAAATATATAAGAAATGTTGAAATTCGACTTCATGAGGAAGATAGACTTTGAAAATTTTCAATCAACACAAAGTGACAATCGACCTCAAAGGGCTTCAATGGATGTAAATCGACGATATCTGACAAAGTTGGATGCAAACTCATTCAAATATATAACAATTGATGAAATTCGACTTCAAATGAGGAAGATAGACTTTGAAAATTTTCAATCAACACAAAGTGACAATCGACCTCAATGGGCTTCAATGAATGTAAATCGACGATATCTGACAAAGTTGGATGCAAACTCATTCAAATATATAAGAAATGTTGAAATTCGACTTCAAATGAGGAAGATAGACTTTGGAAATTTCCAATCAACAGAAAGTGACATCGACCTCAATGGGCTTCAATGAATGTAAATCGACGATATCTGACAAAGTTAGATGCAAACTCATTCAAATATATAAAAAATGTTGAAATTCGACTTCAAATGAGGAAGATAGACTTTGAAAGTTTTCAATCAACACAAAGTGACAATCGACCTCAATGTGCTTCAATGAATCTAAATCGACGATATCTGACTAAGTTGGATGCAAACTCATTCAAATATATAACAATTGATGAAATTCGACTTCAAATGAGGAACATAGACTTTGAAAATTTTCAATCAACACAAAGTGACAATCGACCTCAATGGGCTTCAATGAATGTAAATCGACGATATCTGACAAAGTTGGATGCAAACTCATTCAAATATATAAGAAATGTTGAAACTCGGCTTCAAATGAGGAAGATAGACTTTGGAAATTTTCAATCAACACAAAGTGACATCGACCTCAATGGGCTTCAATGAATGTAAATCGACGATATCTGACAAAGTTAGATGCAAACTCATTCAAATATATAAAAAATGTTGAAATTCGACTTCAAATGAGGAAGATAGACTTTGAAAGTTTTCAATCAACACAAAGTGACAATCGACCTCAATGTGCTTCAATGAATCTAAATCGACGATATCTGACAAAGTTGGATGCAAACTCATTCAAATATATAAGAAATGTTGAAACTCGACTTCAAATGAGGAAGATAGACTTTGAAAATTTTCAATCAACACAAAGTGACAATCGACCTCAATGGGCTTCAATGAATCTAAATCGACGATATCTGACAAAATTGGATGCAAACTCATTCAAATATATAAGAAATGTTGAAATTCGACTTCATGAGGAAGATAGACTTTGAAAATTTTCAATCAGCACAAAGTGACAATCGACCTCAAAGAGCTTCAATGGATGTAAATCGACGATATCTGACAAAGTTGGATGCAAACTCATTCAAAATATAACAATTGATGAAATTCGACTTCAAATGAGGAAGATAGACTTTGAAAATTTTCAATCAACACAAAGTGACAATCGACCTCATAGATCTTCAATGGATGTTAATCGACGATATCTGACAAAGTTAGATGCAAACTCATTCAAATATATAAAAAATGTTGTAATTCGAATTCAAATGAGGAAGATAGACTTTGAAAATTTTCAATCAACACAAAGTGACAATCGACCTCAATGGGCTTCAATGAATGTAAATCGACGATATCTGACAAAGTTGGATGCAAACTCATTCAAATATATAAAAAATGTTGAAATTCGACTTCAAATGAGGAAGATAGACTTTGAAAGTTTTCAATCAACACAAAGTGACAATCGACCTCAAAAGGCTTCAATGGATGTCAATCGACGATATCTGACAAAGTTAGATGCAAACTCATTCAAATATATAACAATTGATAGAATTCGACTTCAAATGAGGAAGATAGACTTTGAAAATTTTCAATCAACACAAAGTGACATCGACCTCAATGGGCTTCAATGAATGTAAATCGACGATATCTGACAAAGCTAGATGCAAACTCATTCAAATATATAAAAAATGTTGAAATTCGACTTCAAATGAGGAAGATAGACTTTTGAAGTTTTCAATCAACACAAAGTGACAATCGACCTCAATGTGCTTCAATGAATGTAAATCGACGATATCTGACAAAGTTGGATGCAAACTCATTCAAATATATAAGAAATGTTGAAACTCGACTTCAAATGAGGAAGATGGACTTTGAAAATTTTCAATCAACACAAAGTGACAATCGACCTCAAAGGGCTTCAATGGATGTTAATCGACGATATCTGACAAAGTAAGATGCGAACTCACTCAAATATATAAAAAATGTTGAAATTCGACTTCAAATGAGGAAGATAGACTTTGAAAGTTTTCAATCAACACAAAGTGACAATCGACCTCAATGTGCTTCAATGAATGTAAATCGACGATATCTGACAAAGTTGGATGCAAACTCATTCAAATATATAAGAAATGTTGAAATTCGACTTCAAATGAGGAAGATAGACTTTGGAAATTTCCAATCAACAGAAAGTGACATCGACCTCAATGGGCTTCAATGAATGTAAATCGACGATATCTGACAAAGTTAGATGCAAACTCATTCAAATATATAAAAAATGTTGAAATTCGACTTCAAATGAGGAAGATAGACTTTGAAAGTTTTCAATCAACACAAAGTGACAATCGACCTCAATGTGCTTCAATGAATCTAAATCGACGATATCTGACTAAGTTGGATGCAAACTCATTCAAATATATAACAATTGATGAAATTCGACTTCAAATGAGGAACATAGACTTTGAAAATTTTCAATCAACACAAAGTGACAATCGACCTCAATGGGCTTCAATGAATGTAAATCGACGATATCTGACAAAGTTGGATGCAAACTCATTCAAATATATAAGAAATGTTGAAACTCGGCTTCAAATGAGGAAGATAGACTTTGGAAATTTTCAATCAACACAAAGTGACATCGACCTCAATGGGCTTCAATGAATGTAAATCGACGATATCTGACAAAGTTAGATGCAAACTCATTCAAATATATAAAAAATGTTGAAATTCGACTTCAAATGAGGAAGATAGACTTTGAAAGTTTTCAATCAACACAAAGTGACAATCGACCTCAATGTGCTTCAATGAATCTAAATCGACGATATCTGACAAAGTTGGATGCAAACTCATTCAAATATATAAGAAATGTTGAAACTCGACTTCAAATGAGGAAGATAGACTTTGAAAATTTTCAATCAACACAAAGTGACAATCGACCTCAATGGGCTTCAATGAATCTAAATCGACGATATCTGACAAAATTGGATGCAAACTCATTCAAATATATAAGAAATGTTGAAATTCGACTTCATGAGGAAGATAGACTTTGAAAATTTTCAATCAGCACAAAGTGACAATCGACCTCAAAGAGCTTCAATGGATGTAAATCGACGATATCTGACAAAGTTGGATGCAAACTCATTCAAAATATAACAATTGATGAAATTCGACTTCAAATGAGGAAGATAGACTTTGAAAATTTTCAATCAACACAAAGTGACAATCGACCTCATAGATCTTCAATGGATGTTAATCGACGATATCTGACAAAGTTAGATGCAAACTCATTCAAATATATAAAAAATGTTGAAATTCGACTTCATGAGGAAGATAGACTTTGAAAATTTTCAATCAACACAAAGTGACAATCGACCTCAAAGGGCTTCAATGGATGTAAATCGACGATATCTGACAAAGTTGGATGCAAACTCATTCAAATATATAACAATTGATGAAATTCGACTTCAAATGAGGAAGATAGACTTTGAAAATTTTCAATCAACACAAAGTGACAATCGACCTCAATGGGCTTCAATGAATGTAAATCGACGATATCTGACAAAGTTGGATGCAAACTCATTCAAATATATAAGAAATGTTGAAACTCGGCTTCAAATGAGGAAGATAGACTTTGAAAATTTTCAATCAACACAAAGTGACAATCGACTTCAATGGGCTTCAATGAATCTGAATCGACGATATCTGACAAAGTTGGATGCAAACTCATTCAAATATATAAGAAATGTTGAAATTCGACTTCATGAGGAAGATAGACTTTGAAAATTTTCAATCAACACAAAGTGACAATCGACCTCAAAGGGCTTCAATGGATGTAAATCGACGATATCTGACAAAGTTGGATGCAAACTCATTCAAATATATAACAATTGATGAAATTCGACTTCAAATGAGGAAGATAGACTTTGAAAATTTTCAATCAACACAAAGTGACAATCGACCTCAATGGGCTTCAATGAATGTAAATCGACGATATCTGACAAAGTTGGATGCAAACTCATTCAAATATATAAGAAATGTTGAAACTCGGCTTCAAATGAGGAAGATAGACTTTGGAAATTTTCAATCAACACAAAGTGACATCGACCTCAATGGGCTTCAATGAATGTAAATCGACGATATCTGACAAAGTTAGATGCAAACTCATTCAAATATATAAAAAATGTTGAAATTCGACTTCAAATGAGGAAGATAGACTTTGAAAGTTTTCAATCAACACAAAGTGACAATCGACCTCAATGTGCTTCAATGAATGTAAATCGACGATATCTGACAAAGTTGGATGCAAACTCATTCAAATATATGAGAAATGTTGAAACTCGACTTCAAATGAGGAAGATGGACTTTGAAAATTTTCAATCAACACAAAGTGATAATCGACCTCATAGGTCTTCAATGGATGTTAATCGACGATATCTGACAAAGTTAGATGCAAACTCATTCAAATATATAAAAAATGTTGGAATTCGAATTCAAATGAGGAAGATAGACTTTGAAAATTTTCTATCAACACAAAGTGACAATCGACCTCAATGGGCTTCAATGAATGTAAATCGACGATATCTGACAAAGTTGGACGCAAACTCATTCAAATATATAAGAAATGTTGGAACTCGACTTCATATGAGGAAGATAGACTTTGAAAATTTTCAATCAACACAAAGTGACAATCGACCTCAAAGGGCTTCAATGGATGTAAATCGACGATATCTGACAAAGTTGGATGCAAACTCATTCAAATATATAACAATTGATGAAATTCGACTTCAAATGAGGAAGATAGACTTTGAAAGTTTTCAATCAACACAAAGTGACAATCGACCTCAATGTGCTTCAATGAATGTAAATCGACGATATCAGACAAAGTTGGATGCAAACTCATTCAAATATATGAGAAATGTTGAAACTCGACTTCAAATGAGGAAGATAGACTTTGAAAATTTTCAATCAACACAAAGTGACAATCGACCTCAATGGGCTTCAATGAATCTAAATCGACGATATCTGACAAAGTTGGATGCAAACTCACTCAAATATATAAGAAATGTTGAAATTCGACTTCAAATGAGGAAGAAAGGTTTTAAAAATTTTCAATCAACACAAAGTGACAATCGACCTCAATGGCCTTCAATGAATGTAAATCGACGATATCTGACAAAGTTGGATGCAAACTCATTCAAATATATAAGAAATGTTGAAATTCGACTTCAAATGAGGAAGAAAGGTTTTAAAAATTTTCAATCAACACAAAGTGACAATCGACCTCAAAGGGCTTCAATGGATGTAAATCGACGATATCTGACAAAGTTGGATGCAAACTCATTCAAATATATGAGAAATGTTGAAACTCGACTTTAAATGAGGAAGATAGACTTTGAAAATTTTCAATCAACACAAAGTGACAATCGACCTCAATGGGCTTCAATGAATCTAAATCGACGATATCTGACAAAGTTGGATGCAAACTCATTCAAATATATAAGAAATGTTGAAACTCGACTTCATGAGGAAGATAGACTTTGAAAATTTTCAATCAACACAAAGTGACAATCGACCTCAAAGGGCTTCAATGGATGTAAATCGACGATATCTGACAAAGTTGGATGCAAACTCATTCAAATATATAAGAAATGTTGAAATTCGACTTCATGAGGATGATAGACTTTGAAAATTTTCAATCAGCACAAAGTGACAATCGACCTCAAAGGGCTTCAATGGATGTAAATCGACGATATCTGACAAAGTTGGATGCAAACTCATTCAAATATATGAGAAATGTTGAAACTCGACTTCAAATGAGGAAGATAGACTTTGAAAATTTTCAATCAACACAAAGTGACAATCGACCTCAATGGGCTTCAATGGATGTTAATCGACGATATCTGACAAAGTAAGATGCGAACTCACTCAAATATATGAGAAATGTTGAAATTCGACTTCAAATGAGGAAGATAGACTTTGAAAATTTTCAATCAACACAAAGTGACAATCGACCTTAATGGGCTTCAATGAATCTGAATCGACGATATCTGACAAAGTTGGATGCAAACTCATTCAAATATATAAGAAATGTTGAAATTCGACTTCATGAGGAAGATAGACTTTGAAAATTTTCAATCAACACAAAGTGACAATCGACCTCAAAGGGCTTCAATGGATGTAAATCGACGATATCTGACAAAGTTGGATGCAAACTCATTCAAATATATAACAATTGATGAAATTCGACTTCAAATGAGGAAGATAGACTTTGAAAATTTTCAATCAACACAAAGTGACAATCGACCTCAATGGGCTTCAATGAATGTAAATCGACGATATCTGACAAAGTTGGATGCAAACTCATTCAAATATATAAGAAATGTTGAAATTCGACTTCAAATGAGGAAGATAGACTTTGGAAATTTCCAATCAACAGAAAGTGACATCGACCTCAATGGGCTTCAATGAATGTAAATCGACGATATCTGACAAAGTTAGATGCAAACTCATTCAAATATATAAAAAATGTTGAAATTCGACTTCAAATGAGGAAGATAGACTTTGAAAGTTTTCAATCAACACAAAGTGACAATCGACCTCAATGTGCTTCAATGAATCTAAATCGACGATATCTGACTAAGTTGGATGCAAACTCATTCAAATATATAACAATTGATGAAATTCGACTTCAAATGAGGAACATAGACTTTGAAAATTTTCAATCAACACAAAGTGACAATCGACCTCAATGGGCTTCAATGAATGTAAATCGACGATATCTGACAAAGTTGGATGCAAACTCATTCAAATATATAAGAAATGTTGAAACTCGGCTTCAAATGAGGAAGATAGACTTTGGAAATTTTCAATCAACACAATGTGACATCGACCTCAATGGGCTTCAATGAATGTAAATCGACGATATCTGACAAAGTTAGATGCAAACTCATTCAAATATATAAAAAATGTTGAAATTCGACTTCAAATGAGGAAGATAGACTTTGAAAGTTTTCAATCAACACAAAGTGACAATCGACCTCAATGTGCTTCAATGAATCTAAATCGACGATATCTGACAAAGTTGGATGCAAACTCATTCAAATATATAAGAAATGTTGAAACTCGACTTCAAATGAGGAAGATAGACTTTGAAAATTTTCAATCAACACAAAGTGACAATCGACCTCAATGGGCTTCAATGAATCTAAATCGACGATATCTGACAAAATTGGATGCAAACTCATTCAAATATATAAGAAATGTTGAAATTCGACTTCATGAGGAAGATAGACTTTGAAAATTTTCAATCAGCACAAAGTGACAATCGACCTCAAAGAGCTTCAATGGATGTAAATCGACGATATCTGACAAAGTTGGATGCAAACTCATTCAAAATATAACAATTGATGAAATTCGACTTCAAATGAGGAAGATAGACTTTGAAAATTTTCAATCAACACAAAGTGACAATCGACCTCATAGATCTTCAATGGATGTCAATCGACGATATCTGACAAAGTTAGATGCAAACTCATTCAAATATATAACAATTGATAGAATTCGACTTCAAATGAGGAAGATAGACTTTGAAAATTTTCAATCAACACAAAGTGACATCGAACTCAATGGGCTTCAATGAATGTAAATCGACGATATCTGACAAAGCTAGATGCAAACTCATTCAAATATATAAAAAATGTTGAAATTCGACTTCAAATGAGGAAGATAGACTTTGGAAGTTTTCAATCAACACAAAGTGACAATCGACCTCAATGTGCTTCAATGAATGTAAATCGACGATATCTGACAAAGTTGGATGCAAACTCATTCAAATATATAAGAAATGTTGAAACTCGACTTCAAATGAGGAAGATGGACTTTGAAAATTTTCAATCAACACAAAGTGACAATCGACCTCAAAGGGCTTCAATGGATGTTAATCGACGATATCTGACAAAGTAAGATGCGAACTCACTCAAATATATAAAAAATGTTGAAATTCGACTTCAAATGAGGAAGATAGACTTTGAAAGTTTTCAATCAACACAAAGTGACAATCGACCTCAATGTGCTTCAATGAATGTAAATCGACGATATCTGACAAAGTTGGATGCAAACTCATTCAAATATATAAGAAATGTTGAAATTCGACTTCAAATGAGGAAGATAGACTTTGGAAATTTCCAATCAACAGAAAGTGACATCGACCTCAATGGGCTTCAATGAATGTAAATCGACGATATCTGACAAAGTTAGATGCAAACTCATTCAAATATATAAAAAATGTTGAAATTCGACTTCAAATGAGGAAGATAGACTTTGAAAGTTTTCAATCAACACAAAGTGACAATCGACCTCAATGTGCTTCAATGAATCTAAATCGACGATATCTGACTAAGTTGGATGCAAACTCATTCAAATATATAACAATTGATGAAATTCGACTTCAAATGAGGAACATAGACTTTGAAAATTTTCAATCAACACAAAGTGACAATCGACCTCAATGGGCTTCAATGAATGTAAATCGACGATATCTGACAAAGTTGGATGCAAACTCATTCAAATATATAAGAAATGTTGAAACTCGGCTTCAAATGAGGAAGATAGACTTTGGAAATTTTCAATCAACACAAAGTGACATCGACCTCAATGGGCTTCAATGAATGTAAATCGACGATATCTGACAAAGTTAGATGCAAACTCATTCAAATATATAAAAAATGTTGAAATTCGACTTCAAATGAGGAAGATAGACTTTGAAAGTTTTCAATCAACACAAAGTGACAATCGACCTCAATGTGCTTCAATGAATCTAAATCGACGATATCTGACAAAGTTGGATGCAAACTCATTCAAATATATAAGAAATGTTGAAACTCGACTTCAAATGAGGAAGATAGACTTTGAAAATTTTCAATCAACACAAAGTGACAATCGACCTCAATGGGCTTCAATGAATCTAAATCGACGATATCTGACAAAATTGGATGCAAACTCATTCAAATATATAAGAAATGTTGAAATTCGACTTCATGAGGAAGATAGACTTTGAAAATTTTCAATCAGCACAAAGTGACAATCGACCTCAAAGAGCTTCAATGGATGTAAATCGACGATATCTGACAAAGTTGGATGCAAACTCATTCAAAATATAACAATTGATGAAATTCGACTTCAAATGAGGAAGATAGACTTTGAAAATTTTCAATCAACACAAAGTGACAATCGACCTCATAGATCTTCAATGGATGTTAATCGACGATATCTGACAAAGTTAGATGCAAACTCATTCAAATATATAACAATTGATAGAATCCGACTTCAAATGAGGAAGATAGACTTTGAAAATTTTCAATCAACACAAAGTGACATCGACCTCAATGGGCTTCAATGAATGTAAATCGACGATATCTGACAAAGCTAGATGCAAACTCATTCAAATATATAAAAAATGTTGAAATTCGACTTCAAATGAGGAAGATAGACTTTGGAAGTTTTCAATCAACACAAAGTGACAATCGACCTCAATGTGCTTCAATGAATGTAAATCGACGATATCTGACAAAGTTGGATGCAAACTCATTCAAATATATAAGAAATGTTGAAACTCGACTTCAAATGAGGAAGATGGACTTTGAAAATTTTCAATCAACACAAAGTGACAATCGACCTCAAAGGGCTTCAATGGATGTTAATCGACGATATCTGACAAAGTAAGATGCGAACTCACTCAAATATATAAAAAATGTTGAAATTCGACTTCAAATGAGGAAGATAGACTTTGAAAGTTTTCAATCAACACAAAGTGACAATCGACCTCAATGTGCTTCAATGAATGTAAATCGACGATATCTGACAAAGTTGGATGCAAACTCATTCAAATATATAAGAAATGTTGAAACTCGACTTCAAATGAGGAAGATGGACTTTGAAAATTTTCAATCAACACAAAGTGACAATCGACCTCATAGGTCTTCAATGGATGTTAATCGACGATATCTGACAAAGTTAGATGCAAACTCATTCAAATATATAACAATTGATGAAATTCGAATTCAAATGAGGAAGATAGACTTTGAAAATTTTCTATCAACACAAAGTGACAATCGACCTCAATGGGCTTCAATGAATGTAAATCGACGATATCTGACAAAGTTGGATGCAAACTCATTCAAATATATAACAATTGATGAAATTCGACTTCAAATGAGAAAGATAGACTTTGAAAATTTTCAATCAACACAAAGTGACAATCGACCTCAATGGGCTTCAATGAATGTAAATCGACGATATCTGACAAAGTTGGATGCAAACTCATTCAAATATATAAGAAATGTTGAAACTCGGCTTCAAATGAGGAAGATAGACTTTGAAAATTTTCAATCAACACAAAGTGACAATCGACTTCAATGGGCTTCAATGAATCTGAATCGACGATATCTGACAAAGTTGGATGCAAACTCATTCAAATATATAAGAAATGTTGAAATTCGACTTCATGAGGAAGATAGACTTTGAAAATTTTCAATCAACACAAAGTGACAATCGACCTCAAAGGGCTTCAATGGATGTAAATCGACGATATCTGACAAAGTTGGATGCAAACTCATTCAAATATATAACAATTGATGAAATTCGACTTCAAATGAGGAAGATAGACTTTGAAAATTTTCAATCAACACAAAGTGACAATCGACCTCAATGGGCTTCAATGAATGTAAATCGACGATATCTGACAAAGTTGGATGCAAACTCATTCAAATATATAAGAAATGTTGAAACTCGGCTTCAAATGAGGAAGATAGACTTTGGAAATTTTCAATCAACACAAAGTGACATCGACCTCAATGGGCTTCAATGAATGTAAATCGACGATATCTGACAAAGTTAGATGCAAACTCATTCAAATATATAAAAAATGTTGAAATTCGACTTCAAATGAGGAAGATAGACTTTGAAAGTTTTCAATCAACACAAAGTGACAATCGACCTCAATGTGCTTCAATGAATGTAAATCGACGATATCTGACAAAGTTGGATGCAAACTCATTCAAATATATGAGAAATGTTGAAACTCGACTTCAAATGAGGAAGATGGACTTTGAAAATTTTCAATCAACACAAAGTGATAATCGACCTCATAGGTCTTCAATGGATGTTAATCGACGATATCTGACAAAGTTGGACGCAAACTCATTCAAATATATAAGAAATGTTGGAACTCGACTTCATATGAGGAAGATAGACTTTGAAAATTTTCAATCAACACAAAGTGACAATCGACCTCAAAGGGCTTCAATGGATGTAAATCGACGATATCTGACAAAGTTGGATGCAAACTCATTCAAATATATAACAATTGATGAAATTCGACTTCAAATGAGGAAGATAGACTTTGAAAGTTTTCAATCAACACAAAGTAACAATCGACCTCAATGTGCTTCAATGAATGTAAATCGACGATATCAGACAAAGTTGGATGCAAACTCATTCAAATATATGAGAAATGTTGAAACTCGACTTCAAATGAGGAAGATAGACTTTGAAAATTTTCAATCAACACAAAGTGACAATCGACCTCAATGGGCTTCAATGAATCTAAATCGACGATATCTGACAAAGTTGGATGCAAACTCACTCAAATATATAAGAAATGTTGAAATTCGACTTCAAATGAGGAAGAAAGGTTTTAAAAATTTTCAATCAACACAAAGTGACAATCGACCTCAATGGCCTTCAATGAATGTAAATCGACGATATCTGACAAAGTTGGATGCAAACTCATTCAAATATATAAGAAATGTTGAAATTCGACTTCAAATGAGGAAGAAAGGTTTTAAAAATTTTCAATCAACACAAAGTGACAATCGACCTCGAAGGGCTTCAATGGATGTAAATCGACGATATCTGACAAAGTTGGATGCAAACTCATTCAAATATATGAGAAATGTTGAAACTCGACTTTAAATGAGGAAGATAGACTTTGAAAATTTTCAATCAACACAAAGTGACAATCGACCTCAATGGGCTTCAATGAATCTAAATCGACGATATCTGACAAAGTTGGATGCAAACTCATTCAAATATATAAGAAATGTTGAAACTCGACTTCATGAGGAAGATAGACTTTGAAAATTTTCAATCAACACAAAGTGACAATCGACCTCAAAGGGCTTCAATGGATGTAAATCGACGATATCTGACAAAGTTGGATGCAAACTCATTCAAATATATAAGAAATGTTGAAATTCGACTTCATGAGGATGATAGACTTTGAAAATTTTCAATCAGCACAAAGTGACAATCGACCTCAAAGGGCTTCAATGGATGTAAATCGACGATATCTGACAAAGTTGGATGCAAACTCATTCAAATATATAACAATTGATGAAATTCGACTTCAAATGAGGAAGATAGACTTTGAAAATTTTCAATCAACACAAAGTGACAATCGACCTCATAGATCTTCAATGGATGTTAATCGACGATATCTGACAAAGTTAGATGCAAACTCATTCAAATATATAAAAAATGTTGGAATTCGAATTCAAATGAAGAAGATAGACTTTGAAAATTTTCAATCAACACAAAGTGACAATCGACCTCAATGGGCTTCAATAAATGTAAATCGACGATATCTGACAAAGTTGGATGCAAACTCATTCAAATATATAAAAAATGTTGAAATTCGACTTCAAATGAGGAAGATAGACTTTGAAAGTTTTCAATCAACACAAAGTGACAATCGACCTCAATGTGCTTCAATGAATGTAAATCGACGATATCTGACAAAGTTGGATGCAAACTCATTCAAATATATAGGAAATGTTGAAACTCGACTTCAAATGAGGAAGATGGACTTTGAAAATTTTCAATCAACACAAAGTGACAATCGACCTCAAAGGGCTTCAATGGATGTTAATCGACGATATCTGACAAAGTAAGATGCGAACTCACTCAAATATATAAGAAATGTTGAAATTCGACTTCAAATGAGGAAGATAGACTTTGAAAATTTTCAATCAACACAAAGTGACAATCGACCTCAATGGGCTTCAATGAATCTAAATCGACGATATCTGACAAAGTAGGATGCAAACTCATTCAAATATATAAGAAATGTTGAAACTCGGCTTCAAATGAGGAAGATAGACTTTGGAAATTTTCAATCAACACAAAGTGACATCGACCTCAATGGGCTTCAATGAATGTAAATCGACGATATCTGACAAAGTTAGATGCAAACTCATTCAAATATATAAAAAATGTTGAAATTCGACTTCAAATGAGGAAGATAGATTTTGAAAGTTTTCAATCAACACAAAGTGACAATCGACCTCAATGTGCTTCAATGAATGTAAATCGACGATATCTGACAAAGTTGGATGCAAACTCATTCAAATATATAAGAAATGCTGAAACTCGACTTCAAATGAGGAAGATGGACTTTGAAAATTTTCAATCAACACAAAGTGACAATCGACCTCATAGGTCTTCAATGGATGTTAATCGACGATATCTGACAAAGTTAGATGCAAACTCATTCAAATATATAAAAAATGTTGGAATTCGAATTCAAATGAGGAAGATAGACTTTGAAAATTTTCTATCAACACAAAGTGACAATCGACCTCAATGGGCTTCAATGAATGTAAATCGACGATATCTGACAAAGTTGGATGCAAACTCATTCAAATATATAACAATTGATGAAATTCGACTTCATATGAGGAAGATAGACTTTGAAAGTTTTCAATCAACACAAAGTGACAATCGACCTCAATGGCCTTCAATGAATGTAAATCGACGATATCTGACAAAGTTGGATGCAAACTCATTCAAATATATGAGAAATGTTGAAACTCGACTTCAAATGAGGAAGATAGACTTTGAAAATTTTCAATCAACACAAAGTGACAATCGACCTCAATGGGCTTCAATGAATCTAAATCGACGATATCTGACAAAGTTGGATGGAAACTCATTCAAATATATAAGAAATGTTGAAATTCGACTTCAAATGAGGAAGAAAGGTTTTAAAAATTTTCAATCAACACAAAGTGACAATCGACCTCAAAGGGCTTCAATGGATGTTAATCGACGATATCTGACAAAGTAAGATGCGAACTCACTCAAATATATAAGAAATGTTGAAATTCGACTTCAAATGAGGAGGATAGACTTTGAAAATTTTCAATCAACACAAAGTGACAATCGACCTCAATGGGCTTCAATGAATCTAAATCGACGATATCTGACAAAGTTGGATGCAAACTCATTCAAATATATAAGAAATGTTGAAACTCGGCTTCAAATGAGGAAGATAGACTTTGGAAATTTTCAATCAACACAAAGTGACATCGACCTCAATGGGCTTCAATGAATGTAAATCGACGATATCTGACAAAGTTAGATGCAAACTCATTCAAATATATAAAAAATGTTGAAATTCGACTTCAAATGAGGAAGATAGATTTTGAAAGTTTTCAATCAACACAAAGTGACAATCGACCTCAATGTGCTTCAATGAATGTAAATCGACGATATCTGACAAAGTTGGATGCAAACTCATTCAAATATATAAGAAATGCTGAAACTCGACTTCAAATGAGGAAGATGGACTTTGAAAATTTTCAATCAACACAAAGTGACAATCGACCTCATAGGTCTTCAATGGATGTTAATCGACGATATCTGACAAAGTTAGATGCAAACTCATTCAAATATATAAAAAATGTTGGAATTCGAATTCAAATGAGGAAGATAGACTTTGAAAATTTTCTATCAACACAAAGTGACAATCGACCTCAATGGGCTTCAATGAATGTAAATCGACGATATCTGACAAAGTTGGATGCAAACTCATTCAAATATATAACAATTGATGAAATTCGACTTCATATGAGGAAGATAGACTTTGAAAGTTTTCAATCAACACAAAGTGACAATCGACCTCAATGGCCTTCAATGAATGTAAATCGACGATATCTGACAAAGTTGGATGCAAACTCATTCAAATATATGAGAAATGTTGAAACTCGACTTCAAATGAGGAAGATAGACTTTGAAAATTTTCAATCAACACAAAGTGACAATCGACCTCAATGGGCTTCAATGAATCTAAATCGACGATATCTGACAAAGTTGGATGGAAACTCATTCAAATATATAAGAAATGTTGAAATTCGACTTCAAATGAGGAAGAAAGGTTTTAAAAATTTTCAATCAACACAAAGTGACAATCGACCTCAAAGGGCTTCAATGGATGTTAATCGACGATATCTGACAAAGTTGGATGCAAACTCATTCAAATATATGAGAAATGTTGAAACTCGACTTCAAATGAGGAAGATAGACTTTGAAAATTTTCAATCAACACAAAGTGACAATCGACCTCAATGGGCTTCAATGAATCTAAATCGACGATATCTGACAAAGTTGGATGCAAACTCATTCAAATATATAAGAAATGTTGAAATTCGACTTCATGAGGAAGATAGACTTTGAAAATTTTCAATCAACACAAAGTGACAATCGACCTCAAAGGGCTTCAATGGATGTAAATCGACGATATCTGACAAAGTTGGATGCAAACTCATTCAAATATATAACAATTGATGAAATTCGACTTCAAATGAGGAAGATAGACTTTGAAAATTTTCAATCAACACAAAGTGACAATCGACCTCAATGGGCTTCAATGAATGTAAATCGACGATATCTGACAAAGTTGGATGCAAACTCATTCAAATATATATGAAATGTTGAAACTCGACTTCAAATGAGGAAGATAGACTTTGAAAATTTTCAATCAACACAAAGTGACAATCGACCTCAATGGGCTTCAATGAATCTAAATCGACGATATCTGACAAAGTTGGATGCAAACTCATTCAAATATATAAGAAATGTTGAAATTCGACTTCATGAGGAAGATAGACTTTGAAAATTTTCAATCAGCACAAAGTGACAATCGACCTCAAAGGGCTTCAATGGATGTAAATCGACGATATCTGACAAAGTTGGATGCAAACTCATTCAAATATATAACAATTGATGAAATTCGACTTCAAATGAGGAAGATAGACTTTGAAAATTTTCAATCAACACAAAGTGACAATCGACCTCAATGGGCTTCAATGAATCTAAATCGACGATATCTGACAAAATTGGATGCAAACTCATTCAAATATATAAGAAATGTTGAAATTCGACTTCATGAGGAAGATAGACTTTGAAAATTTTCAATCAGCACAAAGTGACAATCGACCTCAAAGAGCTTCAATGGATGTAAATCGACGATATCTGACAAAGTTGGATGCAAACTCATTCAAAATATAACAATTGATGAAATTCGACTTCAAATGAGGAAGATAGACTTTGAAAATTTTCAATCAACACAAAGTGACAATCGACCTCATAGATCTTCAATGGATGTTAATCGACGATATCTGACAAAGTTAGATGCAAACTCATTCAAATATATAAAAAATGTTGGAATTCGAATTCAAATGAGGAAGATAGACTTTGAAAATTTTCAATCAACACAAAGTGACAATCGACCTCAATGGGCTTCAATGAATGTAAATCGACGATATCTGACAAAGTTGGATGCAAACTCATTCAAATATATAAAAAATGTTGAAATTCGACTTCAAATGAGGAAGATAGACTTTGAAAGTTTTCAATCAACACAAAGTGACAATCGACCTCAAAAGGCTTCAATGGATGTCAATCGACGATATCTGACAAAGTTAGATGCAAACTCATTCAAATATATAACAATTGATAGAATTCGACTTCAAATGAGGAAGATAGACTTTGAAAATTTTCAATCAACACAAAGTGACATCGACCTCAATGGGCTTCAATGAATGTAAATCGACGATATCTGACAAAGCTAGATGCAAACTCATTCAAATATATAAGAAATGTTGAAACTCGACTTCAAATGAGGAAGATGGACTTTGAAAATTTTCAATCAACACAAAGTGACAATCGACCTCAAAGGGCTTTAATGGATGTTAATCGACGATATCTGACAAAGTAAGATGCGAACTCACTCAAATATACAAAAAATGTTGAAATTCGACTTCAAATGAGGAAGATAGACTTTGAAAGTTTTCAATCAACACAAAGTGACAATCGACCTCATAGGTCTTCAATGGATGTTAATCGACGATATCTGACAAAGTTAGATGCAAACTCATTCAAATATATAAAAAATGTTGGAATTCGAATTCAAATGAGGAAGATAGACTTTGAAAATTTTCTATCAACACAAAGTGACAATCGACCTCAATGGGCTTCAATGAATGTAAATCGACGATATCTGACAAAGTTGGATGCAAACTCATTCAAATATATAACAATTGATGAAATTCGACTTCAAATGAGGAAGATAGACTTTGAAAATTTTCAATCAACACAAAGTGACAATCGACCTCAATGGGCTTCAATGAATGTAAATCGACGATATCTGACAAAGTTGGATGCAAACTCATTCAAATATATAAAAAATGTTGAAATTCGACTTCAAATGAGGAAGATAGACTTTGAAAGTTTTCAATCAACACAAAGTGACAATCGACCTCAAAAGGCTTCAATGGATGTCAATCGACGATATCTGACAAAGTTAGATGCAAACTCATTCAAATATATAACAATTGATAGAATTCGACTTCAAATGAGGAAGATAGACTTTGAAAATTTTCAATCAACACAAAGTGACATCGACCTCAATGGGCTTCAATGAATGTAAATCGACGATATCTGACAAAGCTAGATGCAAACTCATTCAAATATATAAAAAATGTTGAAATTCGACTTCAAATGAGGAAGATAGACTTTGAAAGTTTTCAATCAACACAAAGTGACAATCGACCTCAATGTGCTTCAATGAATGTAAATCGACGATATCTGACAAAGTTGGATGCAAACTCATTCAAATATATAAAAAATGTTGAAATTCGACTTCAAATGAGGAAGATAGACTTTGAAAGTTTTCAATCAACACAAAGTGACAATCGACCTCAAAAGGCTTCAATGGATGTCAATCGACGATATCTGACAAAGTTAGATGCAAACTCATTCAAATATATAACAATTGATAGAATTCGACTTCAAATGAGGAAGATAGACTTTGAAAATTTTCAATCAACACAAAGTGACATCGACCTCAATGGGCTTCAATGAATGTAAATCGACGATATCTGACAAAGCTAGATGCAAACTCATTCAAATATATAAGAAATGTTGAAACTCGACTTCAAATGAGGAAGATGGACTTTGAAAATTTTCAATCAACACAAAGTGACAATCGACCTCAAAGGGCTTTAATGGATGTTAATCGACGATATCTGACAAAGTAAGATGCGAACTCACTCAAATATACAAAAAATGTTGAAATTCGACTTCAAATGAGGAAGATAGACTTTGAAAGTTTTCAATCAACACAAAGTGACAATCGACCTCATAGGTCTTCAATGGATGTTAATCGACGATATCTGACAAAGTTAGATGCAAACTCATTCAAATATATAAAAAATGTTGGAATTCGAATTCAAATGAGGAAGATAGACTTTGAAAATTTTCTATCAACACAAAGTGACAATCGACCTCAATGGGCTTCAATGAATGTAAATCGACGATATCTGACAAAGTTGGATGCAAACTCATTCAAATATATAACAATTGATGAAATTCGACTTCAAATGAGGAAGATAGACTTTGAAAATTTTCAATCAACACAAAGTGACAATCGACCTCAATGGGCTTCAATGAATGTAAATCGACGATATCTGACAAAGTTGGATGCAAACTCATTCAAATATATATGAAATGTTGAAACTCGACTTCAAATGAGGAAGATAGACTTTGAAAATTTTCAATCAACACAAAGTGACAATCGACCTCAATGGGCTTCAATGAATCTAAATCGACGATATCTGACAAAGTTGGATGCAAACTCATTCAAATATATAAGAAATGTTGAAATTCGACTTCATGAGGAAGATAGACTTTGAAAATTTTCAATCAGCACAAAGTGACAATCGACCTCAAAGGGCTTCAATGGATGTAAATCGACGATATCTGACAAAGTTGGATGCAAACTCATTCAAATATATAACAATTGATGAAATTCGACTTCAAATGAGGAAGATAGACTTTGAAAATTTTCAATCAACACAAAGTGACAATCGACCTCAATGGGCTTCAATGAATCTAAATCGACGATATCTGACAAAATTGGATGCAAACTCATTCAAATATATAAGAAATGTTGAAATTCGACTTCATGAGGAAGATAGACTTTGAAAATTTTCAATCAGCACAAAGTGACAATCGACCTCAAAGAGCTTCAATGGATGTAAATCGACGATATCTGACAAAGTTGGATGCAAACTCATTCAAAATATAACAATTGATGAAATTCGACTTCAAATGAGGAAGATAGACTTTGAAAATTTTCAATCAACACAAAGTGACAATCGACCTCATAGATCTTCAATGGATGTTAATCGACGATATCTGACAAAGTTAGATGCAAACTCATTCAAATATATAAAAAATGTTGGAATTCGAATTCAAATGAGGAAGATAGACTTTGAAAA
>NW_026614030.1:0-72439 GCF_026230105.1 Diorhabda sublineata
CAAAGTACAAAAAAGAGATTTTGAGAAAAATAGTAGATAAAACAAGATACGATGAAATAAGGGATAACATTTAAACAGAAATTAGAATTCAAATACAAAATTAATGACAACGAAGACAATTTAGTCACATCTAGAGAAAAAGTACAAAAAAAGCAAATTCAAAGTACAAAAAGAGATTTTTGAGAAAAATAGTAGATAAAACAAGTTACGATGAAATAAGGGATAACATTTAAACAGAAAATTAGAATTCAAAGCCAAAATTAATGACAACGAAGGACAATTTAGTCACATCTAGAGAAAAAGTACACAAAAACCAAAATTCAAAGTACAAAAAAAGATTTTTGAGAAAAATAGAAGATAAAACAAGTTACGATGAAATAAGGAATAACATTTAAACAGAAAATTAGAATTCAAATACAAAATTAATGACGACTAAGACAATTAGTCACATCTAGAGAAAAAGTACAAAAAAAAGCAAAATTCAAAGTACAAAAAAAGATTTTTGAGAAAAATAGTAGATAAACAAGTTACGATGAAATAAGGAATAACATTTAAACAGAAAATTAGAATTCAAAGCCAAAATTAATGACAACGAAGACAATTTAGTCACATCTAGAGAAAAAGTAACACAAAACCAAATTCAAAGTACAAAAAAAGATTTTTGAGAAAAATAGAAGATAAAACAAGTTACGATGAAATAAGGAATAACATTTAAACAGAAAATTAGAATTCAAATACAAAATTAATGACGACTAAGACAATTTAGTCACATCTAGAGAAAAAGTACAAAAAAAAGCAAAATTCAAGTACAAAAAAAGATTTTTGAGAAAAAATAGTAGATAAAACAAGTTACGATGAAATAAGGAATAACATTTAAACAGAAAATTAGAAATTCAAAGCCAAAATTAATGACAACAAAGACAATTTAGTCACATCTAGAGAAAAAGTAGAAAAAAGCAGAATTCACAGTACAAAAAAGAGATTTTTGAGAAAAATAGACATAAAACAAGATACGATGAAATAAGGAATAACATTTAAACAGAAAATTAGAATTCACATACAAAATTAATGACGACTAAGACAATTTAGTCACATCTAGAGAAAAAGTACACAAAAACCAAAATCAAAGTACAAAAAAAGATTTTTGAGAAAAATAGAAGATAAAACAAGTTACGATGAAATAAGGGATAACATTTAAACAGAAAATTAGAATTCAAATACAAAATTAATGACAACGAAGACAATTTAGTCACATCTAGAGAAAAAGTAGAAAAAAAACCAAAATTCAAAGTACAAAAAAGAGATTTTTGAGAAAAATAGTAGATAAAACAAGATACGATGAAATAAGGGATAACATTTAAACAGAAAATTAGAATTCAAATACAAAATTAATGACAACGAAGACAATTTAGTCACATCTAGAGAAAAAGTACAAAAAAAGCAAAATTCAAAGTACAAAAAAGAGATTTTTGAGAAAAATAGTAGATAAAACAAGTTACGATGAAATAAGGAATAACATTTAAACAGAAAATTAGAATTCAAAGCCAAAATTAATGACAACAAAGACAATTTAGTCACATCTAGAGAAAAAGTACAAAAAAAGCAAAATTCAAAGTACAAAAAAGAGATTTTTGAGAAAAATAGTAGATAAAACAAGTTACGATGAAATAAGGGATAACATTTAAACAGAAAATTAGAATTCAAATACAAAATGAATGACGACTAAGACAATTTAGTCACATCTAGAGAAAAAGTACAAAAAAAGCAGAATTCAAAGTACAAAAAAAGATTTTTGAGAAAAATAGAAGATAAAACAAGTTACGATGAAATAAGGAATAACATTTAAACAGAAAATTAGAATTCAAAGCCAAAATTAATGACAACGAAGACAATTTAGTCACATCTAGAGAAAAAGTAGAAAAAAAAACCAAAATTCAAAGTACAAAAAAGAGATTTTTGAGAAAAATAGTAGATAAAACAAGATACGATGAAATAAGGGATAACATTTAAACAGAAAATTAGAATTCAAATACAAAATTAATGACAACGAAGACAATTTAGTCACATCTAGAGAAAAAGTACAAAAAAAGCAAAATTCAAAGTACAAAAAAGAGATTTTTGAGAAAAATAGTAGATAAAACAAGTTACGATGAAATAAGGGATAACATTTAAACAGAAAATTAGAATTCAAAGCCAAAATTAATGACAACGAAGACAATTTAGTCACATCTAGAGAAAAAGTACACAAAAACCAAAATTCAAAGTACAAAAAAAGATTTTTGAGAAAAATAGAAGATAAAACAAGTTACGATGAAATAAGGAATAACATTTAAACAGAAAATTAGAATTCAAATACAAAATTAATGACGACTAAGACAATTTAGTCACATCTAGAGAAAAAGTACAAAAAAAAGCAAAATTCAAAGTACAAAAAAAGATTTTTGAGAAAAATAGTAGATAAAACAAGTTACGATGAAATAAGGAATAACATTTAAACAGAAAATTAGAATTCAAAGCCAAAATTAATGACAACGAAGACAATTTAGTCACATCTAGAGAAAAAGTACACAAAAACCAAAATTCAAAGTACAAAAAAAGATTTTTGAGAAAAATAGAAGATAAAACAAGTTACGATGAAATAAGGAATAACATTTAAACAGAAAATTAGAATTCAAATACAAAATTAATGACGACTAAGACAATTTAGTCACATCTAGAGAAAAAGTACAAAAAAAAGCAAAATTCAAAGTACAAAAAAAGATTTTTGAGAAAAATAGTAGATAAAACAAGTTACGATGAAATAAGGGATAACATTTAAACAGAAAATTAGAATTCAAATACAAAATTAATGACAACGAAGACAATTTAGTCACATCTAGAGAAAAAGTACAAAAAAAGCAAAATTCAAAGTACAAAAAAGAGATTTTTGAGAAAAATAGTAGATAAAACAAGTTACGATGAAATAAGGGATAACATTTAAACAGAAAATTAGAATTCAAAGCCAAAATTAATGACAACGAAGACAATTTAGTCACATCTAGAGAAAAAGTACACAAAAACCAAAATTCAAAGTACAAAAAAAGATTTTTGAGAAAAATAGAAGATAAAACAAGTTACGATGAAATAAGGAATAACATTTAAACAGAAAATTAGAATTCAAATACAAAATTAATGACGACTAAGACAATTTAGTCACATCTAGAGAAAAAGTACAAAAAAAAGCAAAATTCAAAGTACAAAAAAAGATTTTTGAGAAAAATAGTAGATAAAACAAGTTACGATGAAATAAGGAATAACATTTAAACAGAAAATTAGAATTCAAAGCCAAAATTAATGACAACGAAGACAATTTAGTCACATCTAGAGAAAAAGTACACAAAAACCAAAATTCAAAGTACAAAAAAAGATTTTTGAGAAAAATAGAAGATAAAACAAGTTACGATGAAATAAGGAATAACATTTAAACAGAAAATTAGAATTCAAATACAAAATTAATGACGACTAAGACAATTTAGTCACATCTAGAGAAAAAGTACAAAAAAAAGCAAAATTCAAAGTACAAAAAAAGATTTTTGAGAAAAATAGTAGATAAAACAAGTTACGATGAAATAAGGAATAACATTTAAACAGAAAATTAGAATTCAAAGCCAAAATTAATGACAACAAAGACAATTTAGTCACATCTAGAGAAAAAGTAGAAAAAAAGCAGAATTCACAGTACAAAAAAGAGATTTTTGAGAAAAATAGTACATAAAACAAGATACGATGAAATAAGGAATAACATTTAAACAGAAAATTAGAATTCACATACAAAATTAATGACAACAAAGAAAATTTAGTCACATCTAGAGAAAAAGTACAAAAAAAGCAGAATTCAAAGTACAAAAAAGAGATTTTTGAGAAAAATAGTACATAAAACAAGATACGATGAAATAAGGAATAACATTTAAACAGAAAATTAGAATTCAAATACAAAATTAATGACAACGAAGACAATTTAGTCACATCTAGAGAAAAAGTACAAAAAAAAGCAAAATTCAAAGTACAAAAAAAGATTTTTGAGAAAAATAGTAGATAAAACAAGTTACGATGAAATAAGGAATAACATTTAAACAGAAAATTAGAATTCAAAGCCAAAATTAATGACAACGAAGACAATTTAGTCACATCTAGAGAAAAAGTAGAAAAAAAACCAAAATTCAAAGTACAAAAAAAGATTTTTGAGAAAAATAGTAGATAAAACAAGTTACGATGAAATAAGGAATAACATTTAAACAGTAAATTAGAATTCAAAGCCAAAATTAATGACAACGAAGACAATTTAGTCACATCTAGAGAAAAAGTAGAAAAAAAACCAAAATTCAAAGTACAAAAAAGAGATTTTTGAGAAAAATAGTAGATAAAACAAGATACGATGAAATAAGGGATAACATTTAAACAGAAAATTAGAATTCAAATACAAAATTAATGACAACGAAGACAATTTAGTCACATCTAGAGAAAAAGTACAAAAAAAAGCAAAATTCAAAGTACAAAAAAAGATTTTTGAGAAAAATAGTAGATAAAACAAGTTACGATGAAATAAGGAATAACATTTAAACAGTAAATTAGAATTCAAAGCCCAAATTGAACACAACTAATACGGTTTAGCAGAATAGAAGAAGAAAGATTAATACAGAAGATAAGGAAGCATTAACCACACAACGACAAGAAGTGAAGACCAACGAGGAACCTAACAGAACTAATAATAATATTACAAACAAATTCGCGAAATGGATCCTTAAACCGACCCTGCTTGGCTATTATTAATCTTTAAATTTCGGCGAATGCGCATATTTTTTTATACATTGCGGAATTCGTTTCATCTCAAATTTTTTTATAGCAAGCGATTTATTTACATTATTTCTAAGATCTATTTATTAATTTGTGTCATTTGTTTTTAAACTTTTGAGATATTATTTATTCATATATAAGGAGATTTGTAGTGCAGTTAAGGTCAGTTTATAATAAATAGTCGTAGTGAACAGAACGAATCAGCAAAGTAATCGAAGAATTTAAATAAATTAGTCAAGTATATAGTGTATAAAAGACCGTGTGCATCGTAATTGATTAAATAAATACCTTGCTCTTGTTAAACATCTCCGACAATTCGCTTTTACCTCTCTTCTTGTGTATATTCTGCAATACCAACAAGAATAGCGGATGGTGAGCGCCGTTTTCAGTCAAATTCGCCACATCCGACAGCGGTACCAAATGTTCGCAAATTGCAGTAGCGAATAAAACCGAAGCTGAATTCGTTACTTTCGTTATCTCATTTTCTCGTTCATCCAAAACGTTACACAACGATTTGAATGCGTCTTGTACAGTATTACCGCTTATCAAATTATCTTCTTTCAAATTACTCAGGAATCTGATTAGTTTTTCTTGTTCGACATCTATAAATGAAAAAAAAACGTTAATTTAGTAAATTTCTTTAATTTCTCATATAAAAAAATCTAAAACAAACATAGGACAGACATCTCAGTATATAGAAAATAGACTAAAAGATCATCGATGGGATAAAAATAAATAAAACTGCTTTAAAGAACCACTTAATATAAAAAAAAACATAAATTCAAGGAAAAAAAGACCCAAATAATTATTCCTACTTCGATATTATTTTTATTTCGATATTCGTAACACAGAAAGTAATCGAAACGTCAAATTTTTATCAGTTTTTCAAAAATTATTTAAAAAAATGTGCCTTGTAATAATTTTTATGCTATTGATATAGGACAGACATCTCGGTATATAGAAAATAGACTAAAAGATCATCGATGGGATAAAAATAAATAAAACTGCTTTAAAGAACCACTTAATATAAAAAAAACATAAATTCAAGAAAAAAAAGACCCAAATAATTATTCCTACTTCGATATTATTTTTATTTCGATATTCGTAACACAGAAAGTAATCGAAACGTCAAATTTTTATCAGTTTTTCAAAAATTATTTAAAAAAATGTGCCTTGTAATAATTTTTACACTATTTATATAGGACAGACATCTCAGTATATAGAAAATAGACTAAAAGATCATCGATGGGATAAAAATAAATAAAACTGCTTTAAAGAACCACTTAATATAAAAAAAAACATAAATTCAAGGAAAAAAAGACCCAAATAATTATTCCTACTTCGATATTATTTTTATTTCGATATTCGTAACACAGAAAGTAATCGAAACGTCAAATTTTTATCAGTTTTTCAAAAATTATTTAAAAAAATGTGCCTTGTAATAATTTTTATGCTATTGATATAGGACAGACATCTCGGTATATAGAAAATAGACTAAAAGATCATCGATGGGATAAAAATAAATAAAACTGCTTTAAAGAACCACTTAATATAAAAAAAACATAAATTCAAGAAAAAAAAGACCCAAATAATTATTCCTACTTCGATATTATTTTTATTTCGATATTCGTAACACAGAAAGTAATCGAAACGTCAAATTTTTATCAGTTTTTCAAAAATTATTTAAAAAAATGTGCCTTGTAATAATTTTTACACTATTTATATAGGACAGACATCTCAGTATATAGAAAATAGACTAAAAGATCATCGATGGGATAAAAATAAATAAAACTGCTTCAAAGAACCACGATTTATCAAAAAAAAATTAGTTTTCCTTGTTCAAACTTTGATTTTATTTTGATTTTGACATTCATAATACCGAAAGTAATCGTAACGTCAAGTTTCGATTCAATTTAGTAAATTTCTTCAATTTCTCATATATAAAATCTAAAACAAAACAATAATTCATATATCAAGTGTCTTATACTGATCGTTACACTGACAGACATCTCAGTATATAGAAAATAGACTAAAAGATCATCGATGGGATAAAAATAAATAAAACTGCTTCAACGAACCACGAAATATTGAATAAAATATACAAATTGAAGAAAAAAAGTTACAAATGATAAAAAAAGACCTAAACAATGATTTCTATTTCGATAACCTATGACAAAAGTCAAATTTTTATCTGTTTATCAAAAATTATTGAAAAAAAATAATTTTATAACAAAAGAGACCTGAAATCAAGTCGATTTAGCAATATAACAATATATTTAGTTACCGGATTTTTCTAAAGCAGTCGATAATCCACTCAAGACCATTTCTTTGGCAAATTTATCGGGAACTTTGTGTTCTTTATAAGAATTAATAGCTTGTTTGAGATCTACTTCGCCCTTCCAGAATTCCTCTATCAAAGTATTGAACTTCTTCAACACCTCCTCCTTATTTGGACCCTTAAAAACAATAAATAATCAAAAAATAAATTTTATAGTTTGTTTTTTTGTCAATTTTTTACTTTGTCTTTTTTGGACTGCTTCGGTTTCTCCGCAGGCAATTGTTTTATCGGTAATGGATCTTTGAGTAAAGTCGACGGGGGTTGCTTAGTCGTCGGTTGGGCGAAAGTGGGTTCTAAACTTTTGTTATTATTCATCATATTGTTGTTTTTCAACGAAGAAGCTTTCGTTATCAACATCGAATTAGGTCTCAATTCGACATCCGCCATTTCGTCCTTTCCAACTATCAAATTACTCTTTTTAAAACGCGGCGCTAGTTCCTTGTTAGACTCTAAACCAAAAAAAAAAAGAAAAAAATTACCAACTCATAAATTTATATCACGATATAACCTTACGGTTGAATTGAGAATTGTTCTGGTTGTGCTTGTACTGCCCCCTTTGGTTGTTGTAATTGTAGGCGCCGCTGCGTTGGTTATTGTGTCCTCTGTAACTTCCGTCCCTCTGACTGCCGAATCCGTTGTGGGCCCCGAATGGTGGGGCAGTGGGTATTAGAGACGGGGCAGATGGTGTCAAATTAATACCTGTATGTAATCAAATATTAAAACATAAAGAAATCTTTTTGACATAATAATTTCCCAGGTTTATTGCATTCATCAAGATTATTGATTCCGGATGTCCCTTTAACTTTGAATCACTTTCGAAAGAGTGAATTTTAAAGGAAATTAAATTCACTTCAACAATATTTAATTAATAATCCCACAAAAATAGTGTTAAATCACAAGATCTACCGGATCCGGTTATCGAAACTAGAAAATTAGCAACCGGGAAATAACTCATGTAGTAATCGTAGACCATTTTGTTGAAAATACATTTTGACCACATCAATTTTCATTAGAATAAACTGTTGTTATGACAGTAACTTGATCAGCTTCAATTTCGAAAAGTATGGTACTAAATCCGTTGCGGTTTCTCTTTCAAAAACCACATGCGGATTTTTTTTTAGCCCCAAACATAATAAATACATCATTTTGTTTAAATAATAAAAAAATTTCATCAATTTCTTGCTGTTTAATATAATTAATTCCATCATTTCTTTTTTAGCAAAAATATTAGGTTTCAATTGTAGTTTTAGATTTAATTTTATAACCATAGAAACTATTTTTTTGTGGGTATACACTATGAGGAAGGTTCTTGAACTTCTTGTCCAAAACATAGAACAATTTCTCATACTACTTCACCATTTGAATGGGTTGTTTTTGGACAAGCACTATGCTCAACATCTCCAACTCATTCAGTCTAATTAAATCATTAGTATTGGTAGTAGTTCAAATGAACCAAACAGATATTTCAGGGTATTTCAATTGTATCAAGTTTGGATCCACCTTATGATTCAACAAAATGAATTTGAGGCATACAAAATGATTAAAAAACCCAAAATAACCATTTTAATAATATTTCAAAAAATAGAAATTGAAGAAAAAATGTCAAATAACAAAGTGATTTAATATTTGTTTGAAAGGCTTGTTTTTGGACAAACATTATCCTCAATGTCTCCAAATCATTCAGTCTAGTTAAATTATTAGTATTGGCAGTAGTTCAAATGAACCAAACAGATATTTCAGGGTATTTCTATTGTATCAAGTTTTACTCCACCTAATGATTCATCAAAATTGCTAGTGATTCAGTAAAATGAGGTTGAGGCATACACAAAATGATTAAAGAATCAAAAATCACTGCTTTAATAATATTTGGAAAAGACAGAAATCGAAGAAAAAAATGTCAAATTACAAAGTGGATTAATATTTCTTCGAAAGGCTTGTTTTTGGACAAACATTATCCTCAATGTCTCCAAATCATTCAGTCTAGTTAAATTATTAGTATTGGCAGTAGTTCAAATGAACCAAACAGATATTTCAGGGTATTTCTATTGTATCAAGTTTTACTCCACCTAATGATTCATCAAAATTGCTAGTGATTCAGTAAAATGAGGTTGAGGCATACACAAAATGATTAAAGAATCAAAAATCACTGCTTTAATAATATTTGGAAAAGACAGAAATCGAAGAAAAAATGTCGAATTACAAAGTGGATTAATATTTCTTCGAAAGGCTTGTTTTTGGACAAGCATTATCCTTAATGTCTCCAAATCATTCAGTCTAGTTAAATTATTAGTATTGGCAGTAGTTCAAATGAACCAATCAGATATTTCAGGATATTTCAATTGTATCAAGTTTGAATCCATCTTCCAATACATACAAATTACTAGTGATTCAGTAAAATGAATTTGAGGGATATAAAATGGTTAAAAAACCAAAAATCACTGCTTCAATAATATTTGGAAAAGACAGAAATCGAAGAAAAAATGTCAAATAACAAAGTGGATTAATATTTGTTTGAAAGGCTTGTTTTTGGACAAGCATTATCCTTAATGTCTCCAAATCATTCAGTCTAGTTAAATTATTAGTATTGGCAGTAGTTCAAATGAACCCAACAGATATTTCAATTGTATCAAGTTTGAATCCATCTTCCAATACATATAAATTACTAGTGATTCAGTAAAATGAATTTGAGGGATATAAAATGATTAAAGAATCAAAAATCACTGCTTCAATAATATTTGGAAAAGACAGAAATCGAAGAAAAAATGTCAAATAACAAAGTGGATTAATATTTGTTTGAAATTATCCTTAATGTCTCCAAATCATTCAGTCTAGTTAAATTATTAGTATTGGCAGTAGTTCAAATGAACCAAACAGATATTTCAGGGTATTTCTATTGTATCAAGTTTTAATCCACAAAGTGGATTAATATTTCTTTGAAATATTTGTCAAACTGTCCTCTACTACAAAAATAACAGTAAATTCTAAATCTGGCATCAATTTTGGGAGACTCTTTACATTATTTTTGTAGTTAATATCTCAAATTATTGTAGTATATATATAAAACAAAAAAATTAAGACAGTATATTATTATTTAAAATTAATGACAGTTCCTTAAAATAACTTATAACCAAAATGATATTAAAATAATATTGAAAACTGCATAATATAAAAACCTTTGCACTATTTCGATTTCCATTCCTAATTTGATAAAAAAAAATCAAAATGAATCAAAAAGGTCTCAAAAATCGTTTTCAACTTACCCATAAGCATGTCATCGAGACCAGACCTGGTCTTCATCGGATGACGGAATAAATCTGGTATATTTGGTCTATCTTGGTCTCTATCGTGGTTACGGTCTCTTCTAAAACCGACAGGACGATCGTCCTCCGCTGGTTTAATGTGATTTATAGGCATAGGACCTTCAACAATGACTGCCTTTCGCGGCACCCATCCATTGTCTCTTAAATCGATCACGTCTTTCAACATGAATCTGATTCTCGGTTGTAAATCTTGACTTTCGGCCAACATTTTCATTCTTTCAAAGTATTGGTTCATGAGGTTTTTACCTATGGGTATAAAGGGGCATAAAAATGTTATATTAGAACCTCAATAAAACGAGGGGATCAATAATTAACTTATAGAAGCTTTTTATATAGCGAAACAACAGACATTAAGAAAAGGATTTCAGAATAATTTGAAAGATTGAAGAGGAGCCCTAAGAAAAGAAACACAGATATCTGTCATACGATCCTAATAGAACTGGAATGAAAATAGAAACAAAAAAAATGTATTCAAATACCTTGAAGCAATTCCGGAATGCGTTTCAGGAGTAGGGGAGAGATTCCTGCTATTGGATGGGGATTGACAAAGATGCCATAGATTGAAGTTTCAAATAACCTGGAACTAATCATTTCTGATCCTCCGGAATTGCTGCATTTAGTATCATGCACTCTTCGCCAGTTATTGAGACCATCGAAGAAAATGTGGACAAAGAGGATGGACACTTAGATTTAATATTCCTTTACCAAAAAATGTTTCACCAAAAGAAGAATATAATAGCAAGCAGAAGGAAGAGGAAAAAAAATAAAGCACCAAACAAGGAAACTATGTAGTTAGTAGCGATGCATTTAGATATAAATCAATTATAATGACAATTTGAATAATACAAACCCTTGTTGGTGTCCAAGATGCGGCCGCAGGTCCGCAAAATTTGACAGAGGCATTCGAGGTCCTCGGAAAAATCGTCGCCACGTCTAACCAATAACTCTTTGATGCAAAGGTGTAATATATTTTCCGATAGTATTTCCAATTTTCCCAATTCGCCGATGAACTTGATGTTGCCGAGCATTTTCCTTTTGGCGATCTGCCTTCTCTCTTCCTCCTCTTCGGAATTCGCCCCGCCAAAACCGGCTCCGTACGAAGCGCCATTGTTTTCGAGGGCTGCCGCTCGGTTTTCGAATTCAAGTTTACACTTATTAAGTAAGAGAACTCTGAAGGTGGTGGGTTGATTGGGGGATTCGAAATTAGGTGCCTCTTCTGACAGTCGTTTGCACAACTGCGCATACATAGACGAGTATTTCGGTTCGTCGAGGGCCTTCTCGAATATGAGAAAGATGACACCCCTCAAGATAACATTCGATTGTAGTTCTATACGCAACAAATCATCGCTCAGCTTCTTAAACTTCTCTGGTGTGAGTTTATTGAGAATGCCGCGGACTTTGCGGAACACCAGGTCGTTACGTGATTCTGGCGTAAGGGCATCTTGATGTCTCAGTGTAGAAGGTGGGACCCAGCGTCGCTTGGTGGAAGGAGCGTTGTCCTTCACCGAAACACGAGCTTGTGGCCCCGTCTGCCTGGGGCTCTCCGTTGTGGTGGATAAACTTGCTCTCAGTTGAATTACTCCTTTTCTCTGCACACTCTATATTTCCCCTATATCCAGTTCTCTATGCTGGAACAAAGTTTTATTATTTTTCTATTTTATTTTTACAGTAAATTATCAAAATAAAGCTTCTATTTTCTTTTACAAAACGACAAAATTATTATTTGCACAAATTTCACACGTTTCAACTCATTTAAACAGAAATTGAACAAACAAAAGGCCCGAAATTTTTCGAACGAACCTCGTACATCAAAAACTGTATGGACAGTATCATTTATTCTATACAGTAAATTCGCTTGGGACTAATACCTTATCAAAATCACTTAGTCGAATTATCTAAACACAAAAATTTTAATACCAAAAAGCTTTATGCTTCGGAACAGCTTCTAATCTGATTATGGTCGACACAATAATAAAGAAAACAATTCGATTTTTTGGCGACTCAAAGTTGACCAGAAATTACTACTACCGCTTGAAGAATATAAGAAAGATGCTTTTCGGAGCTGTCCAGTATAATCTCACTCAGAGCAGTATATACAAGACCTACTCGACAGGTAGATGTGGCTCATGAACACAGAGAGACCGTTCGCAAACACTCCTTTCTTTGAAAAAGTATCTTTTCCATTCATCGGAATATTTCTAATGCTTCAGACATCAGTTGCACGGATTATTCTGGTGCGTTGTCAGTCTTATTGGGATTAAGCAAACTCTATTTTATAAATTGGAAGGCTCCGAAGAAATAATGTTAGGGGTCAATAACAGTAGTTTATTATCCACGGTTTTCAAGTGCCGATATAGTTACTGAAGTTTTTGTATCTAGGTAAATTAAATCTACCGAGACTTTTATTCAGGATAATTTGAGAGTGTCAAAAAGTATCGTTATATATCAATGAAACCCAAGAAGAATTCAAAGGGTATCGTAAAAAAAACCTATCAAGTACTATTGAATTATTATATTGGTCCATAAAATGCACTGCAATTTGATAGCTAATAATAAAATTTAATAACAAATATACAGATATATTGATAAAAGTAAAATTCAATAAAAACTTTGGTATGTAACATTAAATACTAATTGTATTATTAATCATTTGTTACGTAACCTGGAAGGTTATTTCCTTCATAACTGAATATAATTGCTTCTCCTTTGAGATCTGCAACCACCTTCAGAAAATAGTGTGAATAACAAAAATAATTGCACTACGATTTCAAGGTGAAAATGTAATTTAAAAAATTAACCTTTTGAGTCAAACTACCAGCTGTTTCTATCATATTGTATCTTACTTATGTAATTTATTCATACAACTAACTACTAAACTAAATAATTATTGGCAACGTTGGAAACGCCATGCATGACACTACAAAATGGCGTTTTTACATCTAGTAGGAAAACACTCATTTTCAATAACTAATTTCTCAAAACCTATTTATCTCCGCAATTTGAAATTTCATACATAGACTCATCATTTCAAGGACTATTTGCCATAAAAATATCCAATTGGACGATCCATAACCTAAGTTATAAACAGTAACCCTTTTTGATCGTATTCTTTTGAATCTAAATTGATCTATATTTAATTTGATTCCAGAGACAGGACAATATATATTAGAGATACTGCTGTGTCTAGTATTCTGCTTTGAAACATATGTCTCCTCTTCCATTTACATTAAGTAAATTGCATATTTGGTATCAGCAAATTTCGTCATTTAATACAATCAACAACGTAATTAAAATTTGGAAACAATTCTAATTATTAATTGCTAAATTATGAAAATCTGTATGAGATTTTTGATAAAATACTAAGTTTGATCACTTGCTGTAATTTTGATATATTTTGGAACATCAATACTAAGTAGAATAATTCAAAAAGTTAAATTCATATAGCCACCATATTATAGTAATTACAAATAAAGTTGATATATCTGTGTTGTCTTTGTTATAAAAAGTTTTTTATAGACGCAAATCGATATGTTTCAAACATTTTTGTACATTCCGGGAATGTCTACAGGTGAGACGGGTACGATTCGGCTGATGAACAAAGGCATACATCCCAGGGTCACCGACCGTGGATTGACCGTAAGTTTAAAATCAACACTACAGACGTACACCTATCTAGTCAAGGTCCTTACAATGCCAAGCAATTTATGACCTGAAGTTAGAGGAAAAACACTTTGTTTTTCGAATTGCCCACTTATGTTGTAGATGACGTCTACGACATTTTAACCACAAATTTCAAACTGTATAGAACTTTAATAAAGAGTTTTATCAAATCAACGTTCAGTAATTTCGATTAGGTTAATGTATAATTTATCTAAGAGAATCAGGAAGCGATTATAAACTATTTATTTGAACAAGCTGACATGTTTATCTGACAAAAACCCAAACAATATCTCGAAAAACTACTTAAAATTATCGTAATTCGTGGATAAACGCAATTCAAACAATCACTTGTGGAACTAATTCTTGATCAAATAAAAAAATTAGCAGAAACTATTATTTTCAGAGAATAGACATGACGCATAATGGGCAATGTAAAAAATGCATGGTACAAATCTTCTAGAACGGTTTAGAACAAATCTAATAACTAAAATGAATATATCGAATCACTTACCCCAAGAAGTTAAGTTGTTGCGAGTATAAAAAAAACTTATTAATAATGAGAGTGCTCCGATAAGATTGTTGCAATTTTTTTAGAAAAAGTAACTTACTCGCTGTTGTTTGTAAAGGGCACTGACAGCGACAGCAAGACGTGAACGATCGTTGAAAATTGGGAAGGTCGTGTAACATCGGAGAACTCGGCTAGTCGTTGAATGTCTAATCATTGATTTTTAGAATAATATATTTACAATTTTAATAAATTTAAAATAGAATTAACACATTTCTTGATGCTAAATAAAATTGTTTTCAAGGGATTTAAATAATTATTTCTCGATAAAGTTTTTCATTAAAACTGACATTTTTATACCAACATAAAAATGACAAAATTACTATCATACATTTCCGGAATTGGTAGATCGAAATTTTATTATATTCAGTTTTGTATAATTAAAATTAGTTGAAACGCGTAAATTAAATTGTAATTTTGAAAAATTTGATATTTATATATGTAGATATTAGCGATAATTATAAGTAACGTTTTAAATGATCTGCTGCACTCTGCTAAGCAAAAGCTCAACTATTGAATAAAAGTAGACGAAATCTGTAAATGTTACAGATATCTTTCTATTATTAAATTTATATCAAACTTGTTTTAAAAGATGTTGCGGGTGTTGAATGTAAAGTAAGTTATCTAGATAGTAGTAAGTATAAATAATGTATGTTGCCTATATGTAATAAAAGTAGATTCGCTTATTTAGCTCGTTTGCAAGTTCGGATACCTCCGTTGCAGGAATCGATTTGTTCCTGCTGAGGTAATGTCAGCATATGAAACAAATACTGAATCGGACAGCAAAAATTAGTTAGATAGTCACTAAGTCTCGCGAAATAGAGTGCGGCGGGGAAATAGAAGTTGTAAAAAGCCCGGTCGCGTAGTGTTTAAAATTGAAAATTTGTCATAAAGATTCATTAGTGCCATATAAAATGAAAAAATGACATCGACCACTACAACAATTAGAAAATCTTATGGAAATAGACGTTTGTATGCATTTCCCGAAGATTATCCGTTTCGATTTCAAAAACAAAAAAGTGTTGGTGTACCTAAAAAGAATGAGGATGTGGCCAAGTTAATAAAATATATTGATGATAATATAGTTGGGAAAAATAATGCCTTTTTGGGACCTTTCGGCAGACGAAAAGGTAACTCTTTAAATAAAACACATCTATTAATTGATTTATGTATATATGTACATATAATAAATATTAACGTATAAGAAATTATTCTCGTGTTCAAATGGTTACGATGTACATTTGCCAATTTTATATGTACATATGACAAATAGATAAGTGGGTGGAAAATAATAAAATTTTTAAAGAGATTTGAATCTGTATTTAAAAATAAAAACACTCACCAATACCTGTCTAATTTTATTCAATTAATTCGATGTTTTTATCTCGTAATTGTTCACATATATGACATTTTGAAATTATAATATTCTTACTAATTATTATTATGAAAAATAAATTAGTACATTTACTATAAAAAAAAACGTGTTTAGAAATATGGCTTCCAAAAAATCGATAACATCTCTATTTAAATGGAAATTTTCGTTATATAGTTCCATGGGTCGATGCTAAGTTCTTTTTCTTACTTTGTACTACACCATAACCACTGAAATTAAGGCTGGGAGACCTATAATTGGTCGTAAAAACATTGTTGCCGATGTTTTTTGAATCAACAGCACAAAAATAAATATGATTTAATTAGATATAGAACAAACAATACATTGAAATTGAAGATTTCTAAATTACTTTACAATGTTTATTTATTAAATTGAAGCAGCAGTTTTATTCAAAGATATATCAAAAATACAAACTTTATATAAAAAATAATATATAATGAAATAATAACAAGACATGAGGAGACACTAACAAATTACTTCATGTCCTTTATATTAAGTAAATTTGGATTGCATTAGTTTGGATAAAGAAGAAAGTTTTATCATTTGAATCTGATGAGATCAATACACGTAAGACCGAGGAAATTACTAAATTCATTAAATCAGCTGTTCGGTATATTTACAAAAGTTTAAATGATAAAAATAAATTGTCTACAAAAAAAAAAGATAAGATAAAAATTCTATGTATCGACCCAAATTATGTCAATACAAACTTACGAATGTATGAATGATAAAAAATTAGGTTAGAATTTATACAAATTGATCTAATATGGTATCAGGAGACAAAATGATTTTTTACGTTAACGTTTAGCCAGAAATATAAACTTGAATTCGTAAATCAACGTGTGGAATCTAGTTGCAATGTAGAATTTTTCTCGTTCTTTTATGTCGTCTTAATACAAATCCATTTGTTTTGTTGACATTTGTTGTCATTTTAGTATCTTTCCATTTCTGGGTTTAATATAATTTTCTATATCATCTTTACATATTTTTTAATTTCTTTCCACATAATTATTTTTCTCTAATAATTTGATACGTTGTCAGGAATTCGAAAATCAAGGTTAGTTTGATAAAATGTTTGTAGGAATGTATGTATATTTAATACGAGTATAAAATTCAACTCAGCTGAATTCGCTATTTTATGAAAATGTATCTTTCTCGTATATATGTCATTAGGAAGTGTTTTTATATCAAATATACGACCTTGAACGTTTAAATGTCGTATGTCTCACGTACATACATATCTACATTGTTATAAACTTGATACTAATGTCAATAATGTCGAATATTTTTAGATAAGAACTTTTTTCTATTATTTTTAATCAAAATCGTAAACAGGGCCGATCCTACCAGGCGTGCAGCTACGTCTACGGCGAAAACAATGGACGTTGGCAGAGTGCATCTCATTTTATAATTATTAAAAAATCAAAATGCTCCAATTTCTCTAATATTATTGAGAAATATACAGCGTTGTGCAAACTGTGGTGTTTACTCTTCACACATACAGAGTCTGTTCTGAAAGTAGTAGGAGTAGTTTTTACTCTAGCGCTCTAGAGGAATATCAGGAACGCAGAAAAAAAATCTGCAATCGGTGATATGTTTCTTCTTCGACTGATTTAATTTGAAGGTCACGTGAAATAACGTTGTTGTGTACATATATATCATAAGACATTTTCGAGAATTCTGAATACTTTTGACTACAATCTTTCTAAAATTTGATGCAGTGTATGTGCATAGTAGTACGGGTGTTGAAGAATTGCTAATTTTCTGAAATGTTTCGATGCGAAAAGATATGTTTTCATAAAACGTTTTGAATGATGAAAGCAAAACTATTTTATTTCATAATACACAGGAAATATTTTTATGTAAATAATCTAGTTAACTTCATCATAATTGTTGTTAACTAAACTATTTCCTCTTCTTATTTATTGCAGACGTGTGTTAAATGCATTATTGCAAAATAAAATGAAGAAAGCATAACGAATTTTCTTTACGTAACATACACGTTCGGTTTCTAAACAAATACTTACTTTTATTATCTTAATTGTAAATAAAGGCAAAAATCATCCCCTAATAAGATGAGGTTGTAAAAGAGATGATTATTAGGAAAACATAAATTCGACACGTCTACGGTAAAAGTCTATATGTACGATGAAATGTGAAATATATAATTTAGTTATTCAATTAGTATCTTAGAAGAAAGAAGAAACGAATCAGACTTAACCGTTTAATTATAAATTGAAAATGGAAACATTGTGGTTCAACATCATTCCTGGACATCAGGAACTCATCAACGAATAGATACTTCCAGGTCTCTGTAAAATAGCCTAACCAAAATATTACAAAATGGATAACAAAAAATAAATCACAACAATTAATATTTACGAGCCGATTTCTAAAACTTCTGTGTCTCTGGGTACTTGATGTATCCTATGCATGTCCTTTTTTTTTTAATTATTGTTTGGGTTAAGTTTCTTCTCCTCTTTTCTTCTTTGTCCTCTATATCTTTTTTTACTTTTTCGTTGGGCTACTTTGTATGATTTAAACTCAAATGAGAAATAATCTTATTGCCCAACAAACTCTAATTGCTTTAAATAAACGTATACATTTACATAATAGAGAAATCGCCTTGAGAAAAACTAATACTATTAGTCCGGGAGCTAGGTGAAAATTTGGTAATTCAGTAATTTCCTCTCAATTGAAAATTTGTAAGCTGATTGTTAATATACTGCTGTGATATATAAAAAAATGAAAGGAAATGACTAAATTTCTTTTACTCATCCCACCCACCGTGCCGTAGCTGATATTCACTAGGCTTTATTATATAAATTTTTTGCTGGCTCCCGGACTATATATAACTTTTATAAAAGTCTAATCTACGAATAAGACAAAACTTGAAGGACAAAAAATTTTACTTTCTCCGTGGATCGAAAATATAATTTGTAATTTTGCTTAACGGATTATACCAAATCGGCAGCACCTCGTTTCGCCCGATGACGTAACAACCTTCCTTGACCTCATTTACAGAATACGATACAACATTCGTTAAGATTGGGATGCCGGCCGGTCGGTGAAGTTCGTTCAACCAAATATTACATACTATTAGATTTTTTTTGCGCGAGAGACAAGTTTTGTTGATAGCATTGAACTATTCATTATAAAATAAGAAAAAATAATACTAGTGGGAATAGTATAATTACGTATCTACATACAGAGCGTGGTTAAATTAAAGAAGAAATTCATTATTTTGTATACAAGTCGCCATTTTGATGTTTTGGTTTCCTCGTTACTTTTGTGTATCAAATTATTTGGAAAGTCTGACAACGTTGTCATGACGTACATATCAATAATGTTTTTTCAAATAATGTTTATTAAGTACTATTTATAACTATAAAATATTGTGTATCTAAGCACTTAACTGCATCTTTTTTTTTTAAATCGTGTTTATAAATGAGATTATTATCGATTATACACATTATACAATGTTTTTCGAATTGTTATGATTTCTTTGAGCATCCTGAAAGAATATTGAGATAGTAAGCGATTTCTTTGGTTTCATCGCATATATTGTAAATTAAAAATAGTATGTTAATGAATACTTAATGCCAAGATCAATATTATAATTTCAACTAAATTGTTCAGGAAGTATCAAAATGAAATATTTCCGAAAATAATTAGTTTATATTTTAGTACGTCTGACTCACAACAAACAGGTGTTTAACGAAATGTAACAAAACTAATTTCGTTTCTAAAAAATCGTCTGCCAAATATTTGTACAGGGTGAAAAGAAACAACCAAGAAGTAAAGGTTAATAAACCATATGAAAAAAACAAATAAAATTATATCCAATTTATAGAGGTTATAGATGGTGACATCTCGTGGCGAAGTCGACAATACGTTTAACTGTCAACTTTACGTGGCAATTTGGAGAAACTGACATTCATTTGTGAAGAATTCATAACGTAAAATTTTGTATGGTATAGATCACGTATAGGCGCTAATATGTTTTATCGTCAAAAAATTGTATACAATTTGTAGACAAAAGCTAGTAAATAACTAAGAAACAAACATACAATGTTTGAATAATTTCCCAGCAGTTTTAACCGCCATTTTGTACTGTAAATTTTAATATAACCTAAATAAAGAAAGATGCGGGTTTTCTTTAAAAAAAAAATAGGACTAAGCTAAATAATAATCTAACCATCAGCTATTGTTGTACTTCTTACTCTTATTTTTGATTCGATGATATCAACCGATCATTTGTTGCGTTCCTTCCTTCACTTTTAATTCGATGATCTTGACCGATCAGCTGTTGTGTTCGTTCTGTCAAATTTAGTAGTGATATACGTAACTTGCTTTTTTGGCGCGATTTAATTATTCCATAAAATTATTATTATTTTCATTAGTATTCATTCGAAAATCAATATGTTATCGGTATAAACAACGTTTAAAGTTTGCGGGATTGGTTAAAATACGTATAGGACAATTTATCACTAGCTCTCCTACTATTTTTACTATCGGAGTCTAGAGTGTATCGTTGTGGAAATTCTAACCTCATTTGTGTGTAAATATTCTCACTCGAAGTTTACAAAGGTAATTTACAATATTCATGGCATAATTGCAAACACAATTGAACTTTTCAATTAGAATTCAAACTTTAATTGATGTTTTAAAATATTTTTTTAATTTATAACTATAATTTAATGCCTGTATTTAGTACACTATAACAATTTTTTATTAACGAATTCTATTGTGGAATTTCAATTAAATCACACGTGTTAGAAATCCAATTGTTCATAATATCAATAAAACTTGTTTTTAAAGATTGATATTTCTAAAAAAAATAAGAAATTTGATATGATAGATTCTTTCTGGTGAATATTTGAAATTCTTGTTGTTTTATTCTCATTCGTGTTCTTAAATTTTAATACCGGCAGTACCTAGCATGACTACTACTACCAACTACCTTTTAGCAAAACAGGTCTTTAGAAACTAATAACCCTGTATAATTTTACATTATAACAAAGTCTGCGCTTACTTGCATATTCGAATACTAACATTGGCACATATATTTTGTTTTTTTGTGTCAATACCACTTAACTGGTTAACCATGTCAACAGCATCTGAATTAATTTATGGTTTCTTATAAAAAAAAACGACAATTGACTAGTTCTGGACGAAAATATACTTCAATAGAAGATTCATGGAATGTTTATTTGATTAATTTTTATTGTCGAATAATTTGGATGGTATTAAAACTAAACAGTTGTATGTAATGATGAATAAAGCTTAAAATAGTTTAAATTATAAATATCTGAGTATCTTGAGGTCTCAAAAACTTCCAATTCTGCTTTGTTTTAACTTTGTTTTGTCCAGCCATCTTTTTTAGAATATATAGAAAGTATACATACAAGTAAAAAGAAAGTGTTTTCGTTATTGGGAAAATATTCTAGTTGATACTGTTCGATATTGAATCAATTATCTTAGAAATATCGAATCTTATTGTAGGTCTGGTAGGTCAATACTTCCCGAAAGTATTTTTCTTTCTGTAATGATCAAATGTGAAAATGTATTATATTCAAGCTAAAGGCAAAGTTCTGATTCACCTGATTTCATGCTACAAATACAAGTGTTTATAACCACAAAGTGGGCTAGTTAATAGTAGTGCATTCATTCCAGTTTATCTTTACAGGGTCTGTAAACATTCATCTGCAACAAAGGTTTACCTTGATATTTGTAGAATTGATATTGTTCTGTACTTTCTAAATGTTCTAGATTAGTTATTGTAACAAATAAAACCCAAATAAGTTGTTAAAAGTATTCAAAAACTATTCATCGTCAACTTAAAGAAAGGAAAATGGATTTACTACATTTCAAGGTGGTCTTGGAAATGTTGAAGACTATCCAAAACCAAAATAAGGTCACAGTGATTATTAAAAGTATTAAAAAACTATTTCTTGTCATCTTAAAGAAGGGAAAAAGGATTTACTACATTTCAAGGTGGTCTTGGAAATGTTGAAGACTATCCAAAACCAAAATAAGGTCACAGCGGTTGTTAAAAGTATTAAAAAACTATTCATCGTCAACTTTAAGTAAGGAAAAAGGATTTACTACCTTTCAAGGTGGTCTTAGAAATGTTGAAGACTATCCAAAACCAAAATAAGGTCACAGCGGTTGTTAAAAGTATTAAAAAACTATTCATCGTCAACTTAAAGAAGGGAAAAAGGATTTACTACATTTCAAGGTGGTCTTGGAAATGTTGAAGACTATCCAAAACCAAAATAAGGTCACAGCGGTTGTTTAAAGTATTAAAAAACTATTCATCGTCAACTTAAAGAAAGGAAAATGGATTTACTACATTTCAAGGTGGTCTTGGAAATGTTGAAGACTATCCAAAACCAAAATAAGGTCACAGCGGTTGTTAAAAGTATTAAAAAACTATTCATCGTCAACTTAAAGAAAGGAAAATGGATTTACTACATTTCAAGGTGGTCTTGGAAATGTTGAAGACTATCCAAAACCAAAATAAGGTCACAGTGATTATTAAAAGTATTAAAAAACTATTTCTTGTCATCTTAAAGAAGGGAAAAAGGATTTACTACATTTCAAGGTGGTCTTGGAAATGTTGAAGACTATCCAAAACCAAAATAAGTTCACAGAAAAGATTATAAGGATATTTTGCGCAGATGAGACCTTAGCGTCCAAAAATGGAGCTAAAAAGTTTCAGTTTTTTGGAATTCTAAAAGATTTTTCCCTGTTGAGTTATTTACAAATTGGTAAAACAAAGTATGGAATGTTATTGTAAACTTAATGAACGGAAAACATCTGATTTATATAAGAAAAAATAGTTTCTAATCAACATAACTTATTTTAAATGACCAATTACAACTCTGTATTTTATAATTGTAATTATATAGATCCAATTAAACATAAGTTTTGTTTTCCGGTGATAACCTTTGGACAATAATTGATTTAAAAACCCAACTAGTGAAATTCATCATAAATAGATTGCGAAACCGAAATTTATAATTAAAATTCCGCTTATTAACGTCACCAACAAAACAGACACGCTGTCTATTTCATTTATTATTCATGATAGAACTAAATTTAAATTCATGAAGTTGGCAGCTGCTGGCAGATTTTTAAGTAAGTCACATTGACTTTTCTACGAATTATAAACATATATGAAAACCGCGTAGCTTGCCCGATTATCGATGTTGCTTTTGTCGGTATATCTGTAATTCAAATATCTGGAAAAATTTTATGATAATTAATGGGTAGATTGATTTGAGGCCGATTTTTTTGTTATTGTCTCAACTTCATTTTGTTGTATGTTTGTTTGTTATACCACAATCTCGCGACACATGTTTTTCACTAACATTTGAGCAACTTTGTGGCATCGTATTTCCAATACCGTGACCTTAATTACTGTCGTGATTTTTTTAGTCATACAATTATCCTTTAAGAACAACTTGTCAAAATTTGAGCTCAATATTTCAGTTATTTCAGCCATAGTGATTTTTAAAACAGGACTATAATTTTCATTAATATTTAAGCAACTTTGGGGCCTCGTATTTCCAATACCGTGACCTTAATTACTGTCGTGATTTTTTTAGTCATACTATGATCCTTTAAGAACAACTTTTCAAAATTTGAGTTCAATATTTCAGTTATTTCAGCCTCAGTGATTTTTTAAACGGAACTATCATTTTCATTAATATTTGAGCAACTTTAAGGCCTTGTATTTCCAATACCGTGACCTTAATTACTGTCGTGATTTTTTTAGTCATACTATGATCCTTTAAGAACAACTTGTCAAAATTTGAGCTCAATATTTCAGTTATTTCAGCCATAGTGATTTTTAAAACAGGACTATCATTTTCATTAATATTTAAGCAACTTTGGGGCCTCGTATTTCCAATACCGTGACCTTAATTACTGTCGTGATTTTTTTAGTCATACTATGATCCTTTAAGAACAACTTTTCAAAATTTGAGTTCAATATTTCAGTTATTTCAGCCACAGTGATTTTTTAAACGGAACTATCATTTTCATTAATATTTGAGCAACTTTAAGGCCTTGTATTTCCAATACCATGACCTTAATTACCGTCGTGATTTTTTTAGTCATACTATGATCCTTTAAGAACAACTTGTCAAAATTTGAGCTCAATATTTCAGTTATTTCAGCCATAGTGATTTTTAAAACAGGACTATCATTTTCATTAATATTTAAGCAACTTTGGGGCCTCGTATTTCCAATACCGTGACCTTAATTACTGTCGTGATTTTTTTAGTCATACTATGATCCTTTAAGAACAACTTTTCAAAATTTGAGTTCAATATTTCAGTTATTTCAGCCTCAGTGATTTTTTAAACGGAACTATCATTTTCATTAATATTTGAGCAACTTTAAGGCCTTGTATTTCCAATACCGTGACCTTAATTACTGTCGTGATTTTTTTAGTCATACTATGATCCTTTAAGAACAACTTGTCAAAATTTGAGCTCAATATTTCAGTTATTTCAGCCATAGTGATTTTTAAAACAGGACTATCATTTTCATTAATATTTAAGCAACTTTGGGGCCTCGTATTTCCAATACCGTGACCTTAATTACTGTCGTGATTTTTTTAGTCATACTATGATCCTTTAAGAACAACTTTTCAAAATTTGAGTTCAATATTTCAGTTATTTCAGCCACAGTGATTTTTTAAACGGAACTATCATTTTCATTAATATTTGAGCAACTTTAAGGCCTTGTATTTCCAATACCATGACCTTAATTACCGTCGTGATTTTTTTAGTCATACTATGATCCTTTAAGAACAACTTGTCAAAATTTGAGCTCAATATTTCAGTTATTTCAGCCATAGTGATTTTTAAAACAGGACTATCATTTTCATTAATATTTAAGCAACTTTGGGGCCTCGTATTTCCAATACCGTGACCTTAATTACTGTCGTGATTTTTTTAGTCATACTATGATCCTTTAAGAACAACTTTTCAAAATTTGAGTTCAATATTTCAGTTATTTCAGCCACAGTGATTTTTTAAACGGAACTATCATTTTCATTAATATTTGAGCAACTTTAAGGCCTTGTATTTCCAATACCATGACCTTAATTACCGTCGTGATTTTTTTAGTCATACTATGATCCTTTAAGAACAACTTGTCAAAATTTGAGCTCAATATTTCAGTTATTTCAGCCATAGTGATTTTTAAAACAGGACTATCATTTTCATTAATATTTAAGCAACTTTGGGGCCTCGTATTTCCAATACCGTGACCTTAATTACTGTCGTGATTTTTTTAGTCATACTATGATCCTTTAAGAACAACTTTTCAAAATTTGAGTTAATATTTCAGTTATTTCAGCCTCAGTGATTTTTTAAACGGAACTATCATTTTCATTAATATTTGAGCAACTTTAAGGCCTTGTATTTCCAATACCGTGACCTTAATTACTGTCGTGATTTTTTTAGTCATACTATAATCCTTTAAGAACAACTTTTCAAAATTTGAGCTCAATATTTCAGTTATTTCAGCCACAGTGATTTTTTAAACGGAACTATCGTTTTCATTAATATTTGAGCAACTTTAAGGCCTTGTATTTCCAATACCTTGACCTTAATTACCGTCGTGATTTTTTTAGTCATACTATGATCCTTTAAGAACAACTTTTCAAAATTTGAGCTCAATATTTCAGTTATTTCAGCCATAGTGATTTTTAAAACAGGACTATCATTTTCATTAATATTTAAGCAACTTTGGGGCCTCGTATTTCCAATACCGTGACCTTAATTACTGTCGTGATTTTTTTAGTCATACTATGATCCTTTAAGAACAACTTTTCAAAATTTGAGCTCAATATTTCAGTTATTTCAGCCATAGTGATTTTTAAAACAGGACTATCATTTTCATTAATATTTAAGCAACTTTGGGGCCTCGTATTTCCAATACCGTGACCTTAATTACTGTCGTGATTTTTTTAGTCATACTATGATCCTTTAAGAACAACTTTTCAAAATTTGAGTTCAATATTTCAGTTATTTCAGCCACAGTGATTTTTTAAACGGAACTAACATTTTCATTAATATTTGAGCAACTTTAAGGCCTTGTATTTCCAATACCGTGACCTTAATTACTGTCGTGATTTTTTTAGTCATACTATAATCCTTTAAGAACATCTTTTCAAAATTTGAGTTCAATATTTCAGTTATTTCAGCCACAGTGATTTTTTAAACGGAACTAACATTTTCATTAATATTTGAGCAACTTTAAGGCCTTGTATTTCCAATACCGTGACCTTAATTACCGTCGTGATTTTTTTAGTCATACTATGATCCTTTAAGAACAACTTTTCAAAATTTGAGCTCAATATTTCAGTTATTTCAGCCATAGTGATTTTTAAAACAGGACTATCATTTTCATTAATATTTAAGCAACTTTGGGGCCTCGTATTTCCAATACCGTGACCTTAATTACTGTCGTGATTTTTTTAGTCATACTATGATCCTTTAAGAACAACTTTTCAAAATTTGAGTTCAATATTTCAGTTATTTCAGCCACAGTGATTTTTTAAACGGAACTAACATTTTCATTAATATTTGAGCAACTTTAAGGCCTTGTATTTCCAATACCGTGACCTTAATTACTGTCGTGATTTTTTTAGTCATACTATAATCCTTTAAGAACATCTTTTCAAAATTTGAGTTCAATATTTCAGTTATTTCAGCCACAGTGATTTTTTAAACGGAACTAACATTTTCATTAATATTTGAGCAACTTTAAGGCCTTGTATTTCCAATACCGTGACCTTAATTACCGTCATGATTTTTTTAGTCATACTATGATCCTTTAAGAACAACTTTTCAAAATTTGAGCTCAATATTTCAGTTATTTCAGCCACAGTGATTTTTTAAACGGAACTAACATTTTCATTAATATTTGAGCAACTTTAAGGCCTTGTATTTTCAATACCGTGACCTTAATTACTGTCGTGATTTTTTTAGTCATACTATAATCCTTTAAGAACATCTTTTCAAAATTTGAGCTCAATATTTCAGTTATTTCAGCCACAGTGATTTTTTAAACGGAACTATCATTTTCATTAATATTTGAGCAACTTTAAGGCCTTGTATTTCCAATACCATGACCTTAATTACCGTCGTGATTTTTTTAGTCATACTATGATCCTTTAAGAACATCTTTTCAAAATTTGAGCTCAACATTTCAGTTATTTCAGCCACAGTGATTTTTTAAACGGAACTAACATTTTCATTAATATTTGAGCAACTTTAAGGCCTTGTATTTCCAATACCATGACCTTAATTACCGTCGTGATTTTTTTAGTCATACTATGATCCTTTAAGAACATCTTTTCAAAATTTGAGCTCAACATTTCAGTTATTTCAGCCACAGTGATTTTTTAAACGGAACTAACATTTTCATTAATATTTGAGCAACTTTAAGGCCTTGTATTTCCAATACCATGACCTTAATTACCGTCGTGATTTTTTTAGTCATACTATGATCCTTTAAGAACATCTTTTCAAAATTTGAGTTCAATATTTCAGTTATTTCAGCCACAGTGATTTTTTAAACGGAACTAACATTTTCATTAATATTTGAGCAACTTTAAGGCCTTGTATTTCCAATACCGTGACCTTAATTACTGTCGTGATTTTTTTAGTCATACTATAATCCTTTAAGAACATCTTTTCAAAATTTGAGCTCAATATTTCAGTTATTTCAGCCACAGTGATTTTTTAAACGGAACTATCATTTTCATTAATATTTGAGCAACTTTAAGGCCTTGTATTTCCAATACCATGACCTTAATTACCGTCGTGATTTTTTTAGTCATACTATGATCCTTTAAGAACATCTTTTCAAAATTTGAGCTCAATATTTCAGTTATTTCAGCCACAGTGATTTTTTAAACGGAACTATCATTTTCATTAATATTTGAGCAACTTTAAGGCCTTGTATTTCCAATACCATGACCTTAATTACCGTCGTGATTTTTTTAGTCATACTATGATCCTTTAAGAACATCTTTTCAAAATTTGAGTTCAATATTTCAGTTATTTCAGCCACAGTGATTTTTTAAACGGAACTAACATTTTCATTAATATTTGAGCAACTTTAAGGCCTTGTATTTCCAATACCGTGACCTTAATTACTGTCGTGATTTTTTTAGTCATACTATAATCCTTTAAGAACATCTTTTCAAAATTTGAGCTCAATATTTCAGTTATTTCAGCCACAGTGATTTTTTAAACGGAACTATCATTTTCATTAATATTTGAGCAACTTTAAGGCCTTGTATTTCCAATACCATGACCTTAATTACCGTCGTGATTTTTTTAGTCATACTATAATCCTTTAAGAACATCTTTTCAAAATTTGAGCTCAATATTTCAGTTATTTCAGCCACAGTGATTTTTTAAACGGAACTATCATTTTCATTAATATTTGAGCAACTTTAAGGCCTTGTATTTCCAATACCATGACCTTAATTACCGTCGTGATTTTTTTAGTCATACTATGATCCTTTAAGAACAACTTTTCAAAATTTGAGCTCAATATTTCAGTTATTTCAGCCACAGTGATTTTTTAAACGGAACTAACATTTTCATTAATATTTGAGCAACTTTAAGGCCTTGTATTTTCAATACCGTGACCTTAATTACTGTCGTGATTTTTTTAGTCATACTATAATCCTTTAAGAACATCTTTTCAAAATTTGAGCTCAATATTTCAGTTATTTCAGCCACAGTGATTTTTTAAACGGAACTATCATTTTCATTAATATTTGAGCAACTTTAAGGCCTTGTATTTCCAATACCATGACCTTAATTACCGTCGTGATTTTTTTAGTCATACTATGATCCTTTAAGAACATCTTTTCAAAATTTGAGCTCAACATTTCAGTTATTTCAGCCACAGTGATTTTTTAAACGGAACTAACATTTTCATTAATATTTGAGCAACTTTAAGGCCTTGTATTTCCAATACCATGACCTTAATTACCGTCGTGATTTTTTTAGTCATACTATGATCCTTTAAGAACATCTTTTCAAAATTTGAGCTCAACATTTCAGTTATTTCAGCCACAGTGATTTTTTAAACGGAACTAACATTTTCATTAATATTTGAGCAACTTTAAGGCCTTGTATTTCCAATACCATGACCTTAATTACCGTCGTGATTTTTTTAGTCATACTATGATCCTTTAAGAACATCTTTTCAAAATTTGAGTTCAATATTTCAGTTATTTCAGCCACAGTGATTTTTTAAACGGAACTAACATTTTCATTAATATTTGAGCAACTTTAAGGCCTTGTATTTCCAATACCGTGACCTTAATTACTGTCGTGATTTTTTTAGTCATACTATAATCCTTTAAGAACATCTTTTCAAAATTTGAGCTCAATATTTCAGTTATTTCAGCCACAGTGATTTTTTAAACGGAACTATCATTTTCATTAATATTTGAGCAACTTTAAGGCCTTGTATTTCCAATACCATGACCTTAATTACCGTCGTGATTTTTTTAGTCATACTATGATCCTTTAAGAACATCTTTTCAAAATTTGAGCTCAACATTTCAGTTATTTCAGCCACAGTGATTTTTTAAACGGAACTAACATTTTCATTAATATTTGAGCAACTTTAAGGCCTTGTATTTTCAATACCGTGACCTTAATTACGGTCGTGATTTTTTTAGTCATACAATTATCCTTTAAGAAAAACTTGTCAAAATTTGAGCTCAATATTTCAGTTATTTCAGCCACAGTGATTTTTTAAACGGAACTATCGTTTTCATTAATATTTGAGCAACTTTAAGGCCTTGTATTTCCAATACCATGACCTTAATTACCGTCGTGATTTTTTTAGTCATACTATGATCCTTTAAGAACAACTTTTCAAAATTTGAGCTCAATATTTCAGTTATTTCAGCCATAGTGATTTTTAAAACAGGACTATCATTTTCATTAATATTTAAGCAACTTTGGGGCCTCGTATTTCCAATACCGTGACCTTAATTACTGTCGTGATTTTTTTAGTCATACTATGATCCTTTAAGAACAACTTTTCAAAATTTGAGTTCAATATTTCAGTTATTTCAGCCACAGTGATTTTTTAAACGGAACTAACATTTTCATTAATATTTGAGCAACTTTAATGCCTTGTATTTCCAATACCGTGACCTTAATTACTGTCGTGATTTTTTTAGTCATACTATAATCCTTTAAGAACATCTTTTCAAAATTTGAGCTCAATATTTCAGTTATTTCAGCCACAGTGATTTTTTAAACGGAACTATCATTTTCATTAATATTTGAGCAACTTTAAGGCCTTGTATTTCCAATACCATGACCTTAATTACCGTCGTGATTTTTTTAGTCATACTATGATCCTTTAAGAACATCTTTTCAAAATTTGAGCTCAACATTTCAGTTATTTCAGCCACAGTGATTTTTTAAATGGGACTATCATTTCCATTAATGTTTGAGCAACATAACAGTATTATTTCTATGATTATGTCCCTATGAGTCATTTTACAAGCTGTACATATTTGTTTTCTGAATAAGTGAATGTGGAAAACCCAAAGTCTAGCCAGTAGGGTATTTTCTTAATAATTATTTGAGGTTAATAGTCTTTGTCGTGGTTCAAAACAAACATTGAAAGTTCAAATCTTCTTTTCATAGTTCAAAAATCGATAAAACACGTGCGGCATTGTTATTCAATGTCTACACTGTTGCCGATATATCGAAATATTTGTCTTCAACTTTTTACTTCATAGATCTTTATCATATTATTTGGGATAATTTGTCTTGATTTTCTATGAAAATCAGTTTCAAATATCGATATATCGAACTCATCATAGAATAGGTTGAAAAAGAAACGGTATATGCCGATATTGTGAAAATGAAATTTGACACATATGTATATGACATTATAAGTCGTGACTGACACACAGATGACGCTGTCATTGTCAAATCCATATGACGTTTACGAAGTACCAACTTTGACGTTTCGAATAGTTTTTCTTAGTTAGTCACACGACTTAATTGAGTTATAGTTTACTATTAAATATATTTTATGCGTAAATAACCTTCAATTTTCAAAGTACAAGCTAATTCTGAATTTCTTAATAATATTATTTCAGTTTTTACATTTCTTCTCAAGGATACAAGGATTTGACAAAGATTTTTAGAACTAAATGTGTTAAAATCTTAAACGTTTTCAGTATATCCATAACGTTGATGTGGCAACATCGCGTAAAAAGCACAAATGAACTCGCTCTGCATTCAGTTTTTTATCTACGCTGTCTATCTGTTAAAACATTTTTTTCTAATTCTGTGGTCAGTATCGATGCAATAGATTTAAACCAGGATATTAATTTTTTATTGTTTCACTAGTTTTTAAATACAAAAGAAAGTTTCTTTGTCTCGGGCACTCCCTGCGCATTTAAATAAATAATTTACAAGTTAATCAAATCCACGAAGTTCTTTATAATTCGGAGAAACGTATAAAAAAGAAGAAGCAGAGTGAACTGACAAGGATAACGAATTGAAATAACCAATCAAAACTGGACAAAATAATAAATAGGAAAAATCAAAGTTGAAACGAACAAAAATTTGTTTTAAAAATAAAGCAAAAGATATATACAGGATAAGCTACAAAAAAACTGAAATATATCGATACGAAGTGGATAATATCAAGTGTTCTCATTAATTTATTCCGAAGTGATAAATTCACCTTGAAAATATGCTGAAATTACACACCATTACTACAAAAACAACAGGATGGTATTCAATTATCATGCCAAAAAAAATTTAGATATGTAAACAACTGTTCTAATTTAGCGCAAACATTTTTTCCTCAATGGATTTTTTGTACGCTCGATGTTAGTTCATTTTAAATTCAAGGTCTTCCGAAGCATCGGTGAGATAAATGTCAAAAAAGCGGATGTTTTGGATAACTAGACCGGTTTTTAGCTAAAAATAATAATATTTTCAAGATACTTTATTTTTTTTTTTTACATAATAAGAAGGTAGAAAAAAATTAGTATCCTATTTTTAATATCAAACAGTTTTTTAATACGAAATCGACCGTCCGAAAGTTTTGTAACAATATACAGGAGATACTCAAACGTATAATTTAGAAAATATAATTAAATATAAATAAATAAATAAACTATAACGAAAAACATCCTGTATATAAAATGTTGAATCACCTTTTTGTGTTGTGCGATTTATATTTCTAGTTCTTATCTTTTTCACATGCTCCTTCCATCTTAACTCAAATCTAGACTCATTTTAATATATTTAGACGTGTTTTCATTATGACATCAGCATTCTGTTTACTGATATTGTAATAAAATACTCTTCAATGTTGCCAATATAATTTATCTAATGTCAATTGTACGGCTTTCGTGCTTAAACAGTTGCAACAGATCAATATTAGTTGGCTATACTGGTATACTAATTTACACAAAATTTTAAATATCCCGCCATAGAAAACACACAGAGCTACATGTCTATGACACTCACAAAACTAAAATTTCTACTATAACAGCACAATGGTGATAGTAGTCGCTTACTTCAGGTGAATCATCTTTTTTTTTTTTTTTTTAATAAAAGAATTAATCTTTTTATACTGATATTTATATATATGAAATTACGAAACTATCAATTATTTTTTTACTGATTCTTATGTAGATAAAAAGCTTGCCTCTATCTATACGAATATTTTAACATCAGTTTACCTCAAAATAAACATTATAAGTCATTTAAACACATTAATATTTATCAAACAAGTGATAATGTGACTGTTCTGTTTATCAACTTACTGATAAGATAAAATTCGCAATTGTTAAATCATTGTAATTTAAACATTTCCCGTGAATGTAAAATCTTTCTAAAAAAACCTGTTTATGAGTATAACGAAGCGAATAGTGAGAGTCGGCGATGTATAAAAACTAGAAAAAAAGTTTGTGGAACTAACTCGGGCGTCAATTTATTACAGAGTGGAATAAATAATTCATTTAAGACCAGTTGTTTAGTTATTTTATGACAATGAATTTAACTGGAGCTAAATAAGCCAATAATAAGACTTATTGTAAGAAAAACGAAGAAGTAATGTCTTCTTCTTTCTTAATCAGGCGATGTTTATTAACATTTCATGGTCACTGCTGTATATAGGGTGAACAATGAAATACTTTTCTTTTTCTGGTTATAAAAACTATTAAATTCGACATCATTTTGAAACGGAAGCGTTTGTTATAAATAATACTATGTAAATATTATTCTGTACAAAATCAGGATGTAACTAATATGGCTGAATGCGGTCATCGGTCATTACATGAACTACTACTTACTGATGTAATTCAGAAATTTTAATTACATGGCGTATAACTAGTTATGGTCATACCCGAGGCGATGAAAGGCGACATTCAGTCTAGAAGTATGGTATTTCCTAATCGAGACTGTACAATCAGATCAAGTCATTGAAATAATACGAGGAGCCATCGAAAAATTGAGAGATATATAACATGTTCTATTTTTTTAAATACCGAACTAAATTAGAATTTGTTGGTTTAGGTATTTAAAATTATACGTTATTTTCTATTTCTTTATCTTAATGCTGAAATACTTTTTCTTTTTTCTTTATAATAAGTCTTATATTATAAAAATTTGTTAAACATCAATATTGCACAACTTAACCACACTTTTAAAACTAAAAACATTTGTTAATTGAAAACGTATACAAAATGGCCGTCTCATGAATCTAACTGTTAACTATTGACACCAGATATCAAATTTGCCCCGGACGGACGCCATTTTGTAATAAGACGATGTTGTTATCACTTACTTGAATTTAAAAAAATTTTCTACAATAATCAACCATTTTATGAATCTTAACATTAACAATTTTCGTTGATATTGAATGAAATAACTATAGTTCTTCCCTGGTATAAATAGAAAATAGTGAACAAAGTAATTGACGTAATTGGACTATACATTTAACGATGTATAATTACGAGCTGGTTGTTTGTGGCATAAATTACATTAATGTCATTGGATTCTTGGTAATTGTCGGTAAGGTTGAAAAAAAAAAATTGTTTCGTAGTAAACTATTAAAAATGGTCTTTTATATAATCGCAAATATTTTCTTCATATCGTTCCATATAAGTCATACATTAGAATGATTATTGTCGTTGAATTAATTGGCCTCGTACATTTACCAGGACAACTGTATAAAATTATTATACCCGAGCAAGTTATAAATAAAGATACCTTACCATATTAGATAAAGTATTATCGTTAAATTAATGGCCTTGTAGAGCATTTTTAACAAGTAGCAAAAAGATTTGCCTTGTACTCTTTTAGACATTTGTGAACCAGCCTTACAGTCAGTAGTAAACGTTAAAGAACTAAATGAAATTATGGTAATGATGTTATTAATCAGCATGAGAAGTCTTTATTTATTATAATTTAAGTATAAATGAACATATTACCGCTTTCTATAATATTTTTAGTATTGGTTTGTAGCTTAAGCTGTCACCCATACGTCTTCTTCTTTTTTTCTAAACTACTTACGTGTCAACTTTCCTCGACTCAATTACAAACCTCAAGATATTATATTAAACTCATCAGTACTATTAGTGATTCTGCTAGATATATAAAAAGCGCAGGTGAGTTAATTCAGTTCTTAATTAATCTCACCATTTTCACTTTCAATAATATAAAATATAATAAAACTCGTAAGTTAATGATTTATTATAAACCAACATTTAAAACAGCTCTGAACTTACATAAAGTGTTTACTGCAGTATATTTCGTTAATTTTTAATCAATTTTTTTACTACAACGAAGCTTCTCGTGTATAAGGACGTCGACCTTCGTTATTTGTCCTTGGGACATGAAAACTATCACCTCTGTTTTTGTTAGCGTCTGTTTTCGATTCAATCAATACAAATATTTATTATTTAGGGGTAGTCTTGGTGTATTACAACTATTTTTCACATGCGCAAGTGTAAAGTTTTAACGTTTTATTTATCTTAATTTAATTTTTTCAACAGTATTGTTTTCGAATTGTTATTATTCGTTCTGGATTTTTAAACAAAACGTTTATCATTTTTATGACTTAAAGTAGTTAAGCAAACCATCTGGATTGTCTGAAATTCGATCCGACAGAAATAAAATGAAATCAACAAAACAGTACGATTACATTACAAGACGATATTAACACACATCTGAAGGTCAATAAAAATAAAAAAAAAAAAAAAGGTTATTATCCTTTGATACGAGACCTAATTGATAAGAATTTCAGCTTCAAGATGATATTGCAGCTAAAAACATTATGTAAACTCAAACAAAACAACAAATAATGAAAGATTCTTCATTAAAATGTCTTTTGGGGGTTTAAATTATCGTCACAGGGGGCATTTATGCAATTCATAACATAAAGTATAGAAAAAATTATCTAAATACAGTCCTTGAAAGACCTTAAAACAACTAATGATATATTTCGACATAACACATCGAGATGTAACAGCCAGCTGATAGTCTACAATGTTGCCAGATGTTTTTAATCGAAAAATTGAAATAAATGAAATTTGTTGAATAAGAGCACCCCAAAAGTGATTATTATATATTTAACTCACGCTTTAATTATATAAAAAGTCTAAGTCTAAAAGAAAAACAATTAATTAATTACTAATTATTCCAAGGGCCTAAATGAACTGTTTTTTATTAAAGACTCATAGACTGAAGTTAAACAGTTTAGTGACTACGAATTTTTTGCTTGAACACCCCGTATAAAATCTTGTAAATCTTGCTTATAATTAGACTGATTAAACTAACCTCAATTCGAGAAGGAATTACTGTCTTAAAATGAAATATATTCTTTTTATACATAAAAACCATTCTGTTATGAATTTTTGATTTATTGTTTTTTGGGATGTGATAATTAAGAACAAATAAATATCAAATTTTCTAGAGGATTTGATTATATCCAAAGCTATAGAGACGAGCGCGTGTTTGCAAGGTTAGTCAGTGGCGTATATGTAAAATATTGGACGTGCGATCTTTATATTATATTATTTAATTCGAAATTAGTATAACATACTTAATGTTGATGTGGCAATTTGCATTACCAGAAAAACAGGCGCTGCGCGAAGCTCTCGCACTACGCACTCCGCCATTGTTGACATTCGGGCGTCAGTCGGCGTTGTGCTAAACAACTCAACGGTTTCTCGAACAATTTGGATGGGACATTTTCGATGATCCTCTATACAGACCTGACTTAGCACTCAGTGACTTTCATTTGTTGAAGACGTGGCTCGGTGGGAAGCGCTTTCAAACCAATGAGGACCAAGAGGAAACTTCTTTATTATTATTATTGTCTGTTGTGAATAATTCTGCCCTATATAAGTTGATATTTTTTTTTTATTATCAACGAAATGATTTGAATACGAAATAAAAATTTCTCTGCCAATGTCCAATATATAAAATTTAGACAACATCAAGACCTTGATGATAGATAAATTTATTTTTTATACTACCTGGATTTCATATCAAATATTTTGCTTTATGTATTTTTAGAAAATCGAAAATAACTTGGCAGTGTCATATTTAATTTTTTTTTAATCTACCAGCAATAGTAAGAATCACGAAAAAAATATTGCATAATCGAATTTTCTTGTCCTTCGTTTTGGATTGTTTTTAACGTTTGTAAGACCACTTTCAAATGCAGCAAATCAACTTTTCACTGTTCAAATTGAAGGTGAAAAGTCTTTCAATACCTTCAACAATCGTTAGTGACTTGGTTTTCGTTTTGAATTGTCTTTAATGTTCAAAAGACCACTTTCAAATGCAGCAAATCAACTTTTCACTGTTCAAATTGAAGGTGAAAAGTCTTTCAATACCTTCAACAATCGTTAGTGAGTTGGTTTTCGTTTTGAATTGTCTTTAATGTTTGTATGATCATTTTTAATGCAGCAAATCAACTTTTCACTGTTCAAATTGAAGGTGAAACGTCTTTCAATACTTTCAACAATCGTTAGTGAGTTGGTTTTCGTTTTGAATTGTCTTTAATGTTCAAAAGACCACTTTCAAATGCAGCAAATCAACTTTTCACTGTTCAAATTGAAGGTGAAAAGTCTTTCAATACCTTCAACAATCGTTAGTGAGTTGGTTTTCGTTTTGAATTGTCTTTAATGTTCAAAAGACCACTTTCAAATGCAGCAAATTAACTTTTCACTGTTCAAATTGAAGGTGAAAAGTCTTTCAGTACTTTCAACAATCGTTAGTGAGTTGGTTTTCGTTTTGAATTGTCTTTAATGTTTGTATGATCATTTTTAATGCAGCAAATCAACTTTTCACTGTTCAAATTGAAGGTGAAACGTCTTTCAGTACTTTCAACAATCGTTAGTGAGTTGATTTTCGTTTTGAATTGTCTTTAATATCCAAAAGAACCTTTTTTAATGTAGCAAATCAACTTTTCACTGTTCAAATTGAAGGTGAAACGTCTTTCAATACCTTCAACAATCGTTAGTGAGTTGGTTTTCGTTTTGAATTGTCTTTAATGTTCAAAAGACCACTTTCAAATGCAGCAAATCAACTTTTCACTGTTCAAATTGAAGGTGAAAAGTCTTTCAATACCTTCAACAATCGTTAGTGAGTTGGTTTTCGTTTTGAATTGTCTTTAATGTTTGTATGATCATTTTTAATGCAGCAAATCAACTTTTCACTGTTCAAATTGAAGGTGAAACGTCTTTCAATACTTTCAACAATCGTTAGTGACTTGGTTTTCGTTTTGAATTGTCTTTAATGTTCAAAAGACCACTTTCAAATGCAGCAAATCAACTTTTCACTGTTCAAATTGAAGGTGAAAAGTCTTTCAATACCTTCAACAATCGTTAGTGAGTTGGTTTTCGTTTTGAATTGTCTTTAATGTTCAAAAGACCACTTTCAAATGCAGCAAATCAACTTTTCACTGTTCAAATTGAAGGTGAAAAGTCTTTCAATACCTTCAACAATCGTTAGTGAGTTGGTTTTCGTTTTGAATTGTCTTTAATGTTCAAAAGACCACTTTCAAATGCAGCAAATTAACTTTTCACTGTTCAAATTGAAGGTGAAAAGTCTTTCAATACCTTCAACAATCGTTAGTGAGTTGGTTTTCGTTTTGAATTGTCTTTAATGTTTGTATGATCATTTTTAATGCAGCAAATCAACTTTTCACTGTTCAAATTGAAGGTGAAACGTCTTTCAATACTTTCAACAATCGTTAGTGACTTGGTTTTCGTTTTGAATTGTCTTTAATGTTCAAAAGACCACTTTCAAATGCAGCAAATCAACTTTTCACTGTTCAAATTGAAGGTGAAAAGTCTTTCAATACCTTCAACAATCGTTAGTGAGTTGGTTTTCGTTTTGAATTGTCTTTAATGTTCAAAAGACCACTTTCAAATGCAGCAAATTAACTTTTCACTGTTCAAATTGAAGGTGAAAAGTCTTTCAATACCTTCAACAATCGTTAGTGAGTTGGTTTTCGTTTTGAATTGTCTTTAATGTTCAAAAGACCACTTTCAAATGCAGCAAATCAACTTTTCACTGTTCAAATTGAAGGTGAAAAGTCTTTCAATACCTTCAACAATCGTTAGTGAGTTGGTTTTCGTTTTGAATTGTCTTTAATGTTCAAAAGACCACTTTCAAATGCAGCAAATCAACTTTTCACTGTTCAAATTGAAGGTGAAAAGTCTTTCAATACCTTCAACAATCGTTAGTGAGTTGGTTTTCGTTTTGAATTGTCTTTAATGTTCAAAAGACCACTTTCAAATGCAGCAAATTAACTTTTCACTGTTCAAATTGAAGGTGAAAAGTCTTTCAATACCTTCAACAATCGTTAGTGAGTTGGTTTTCGTTTTGAATTGTCTTTAATGTTTGTATGATCATTTTTAATGCAGCAAATCAACTTTTCACTGTTCAAATTGAAGGTGAAACGTCTTTCAATACTTTCAACAATCGTTAGTGACTTGGTTTTCGTTTTGAATTGTCTTTAATGTTCAAAAGACCACTTTCAAATGCAGCAAATCAACTTTTCACTGTTCAAATTGAAGGTGAAAAGTCTTTCAATACCTTCAACAATCGTTAGTGAGTTGGTTTTCGTTTTGAATTGTCTTTAATGTTCAAAAGACCACTTTCAAATGCAGCAAATTAACTTTTCACTGTTCAAATTGAAGGTGAAAAGTCTTTCAGTACTTTCAACAATCGTTAGTGAGTTGATTTTCGTTTTGAATTGTCTTTAATGTTCAAAAGACCACTTTCAAATGCAGCAAATTAACTTTTCACTGTTTAAATTGAAGGTGAAAAGTCTTTCAATACCTTCAACAATCGTTAGTGAGTTGGTTTTCGTTTTGAATTGTCTTTAATGTTCAAAAGACCACTTTCAAATGCAGCAAATTAACTTTTCACTGTTCAAATTGAAGGTGAAAAGTCTTTCAATACCTTCAACAATCGTTAGTGAGTTGGTTTTCGTTTTGAATTGTCTTTAATGTTTGTATGATCATTTTTAATGCAGCAAATCAACTTTTCACTGTTCAAATTGAAGGTGAAACGTCTTTCAATACTTTCAACAATCGTTAGTGACTTGGTTTTCGTTTTGAATTGTCTTTAATGTTCAAAAGACCACTTTCAAATGCAGCAAATCAACTTTTCACTGTTCAAATTGAAGGTGAAAAGTCTTTCAATACCTTCAACAATCGTTAGTGAGTTGGTTTTCGTTTTGAATTGTCTTTAATGTTCAAAAGACCACTTTCAAATGCAGCAAATTAACTTTTCACTGTTCAAATTGAAGGTGAAAAGTCTTTCAGTACTTTCAACAATCGTTAGTGAGTTGATTTTCGTTTTGAATTGTCTTTAATGTTCAAAAGACCACTTTCAAATGCAGCAAATTAACTTTTCACTGTTCAAATTGAAGGTGAAAAGTTTTTCAGTACTTTCAACAATCGTTAGTGAGTTGATTTTCGTTTTGAATTGTCTTTAATGTTCAAAAGACCACTTTCAAATGCAGCAAATTAACTTTTCACTGTTCAAATTGAAGGTGAAAAGTCTTTCAGTACTTTCAACAATCGTTAGTGAGTTGATTTTCGTTTTGAATTGTCTTTAATGTTCAAAAGACCACTTTCAAATGCAGCAAATCAACTTTTCACTGTTCAAATTGAAGGTGAAAAGTCTTTCAATACCTTCAACAATCGTTAGTGAGTTGGTTTTCGTTTTGAATTGTCTTTAATGTTTGTATGATCATTTTTAATGCAGCAAATCAACTTTTCACTGTTCAAATTGAAGGTGAAACGTCTTTCAATACTTTCAACAATCGTTAGTGACTTGGTTTTCGTTTTGAATTGTCTTTAATGTTCAAAAGACCACTTTCAAATGCAGCAAATCAACTTTTCACTGTTCAAATTGAAGGTGAAAAGTCTTTCAATACCTTCAACAATCGTTAGTGAGTTGGTTTTCGTTTTGAATTGTCTTTAATGTTCAAAAGACCACTTTCAAATGCAGCAAATTAACTTTTCACTGTTCAAATTGAAGGTGAAAAGTCTTTCAGTACTTTCAACAATCGTTAGTGAGTTGATTTTCGTTTTGAATTGTCTTTAATGTTCAAAAGACCACTTTCAAATGCAGCAAATCAACTTTTCACTGTTCAAATTGAAGGTGAAAAGTCTTTCAATACCTTCAACAATCGTTAGTGAGTTGGTTTTCGTTTTGAATTGTCTTTAATGTTCAAAAGACCACTTTCAAATGCAGCAAATTAACTTTTCACTGTTCAAATTGAAGGTGAAAAGTCTTTCAGTACTTTCAACAATCGTTAGTGAGTTGGTTTTCGTTTTGAATTGTCTTTAATGTTCAAAAGACCACTTTCAAATGCAGCAAATTAACTTTTCACTGTTTAAATTGAAGGTGAAACGTCTTTCAGTACTTTCAACAATCGTTAGTGAGTTGATTTTCGTTTTGAATTGTCTTTAATATCCAAAAGAACCTTTTTTAATGTAGCAAATCAACTTTTCACTGTTCAAATTGAAGGTGAAAAGTCTTTCAATACTTTCAACAATCGTTAGTGAGTTGGTTTTCGTTTTGAATTGTCTTTAATGTTTGTATGATCATTTTTAATGCAGCAAATCAACTTTTCACTGTTCAAATTGAAGGTGAAACGTCTTTCAATACTTTCAACAATCGTTAGTGACTTGGTTTTCGTTTTGAATTGTCTTTAATGTTTGTATGATCATTTTTAATGCAGCAAATCAACTTTTCACTGTTCAAATTGAAGGTGAAAAGTCTTTCAATACCTTCAACAATCGTTAGTGAGTTGGTTTTCGTTTTGAATTGTCTTTAATGTTCAAAAGACCACTTTCAAATGCAGCAAATTAACTTTTCACTGTTCAAATTGAAGGTGAAAAGTCTTTCAGTACTTTCAACAATCGTTAGTGAGTTGATTTTCGTTTTGAATTGTCTTTAATGTTCAAAAGACCACTTTCAAATGCAGCAAATTAACTTTTCACTGTTCAAATTGAAGGTGAAAAGTTTTTCAGTACTTTCAACAATCGTTAGTGAGTTGATTTTCGTTTTGAATTGTCTTTAATGTTCAAAAGACCACTTTCAAATGCAGCAAATTAACTTTTCACTGTTCAAATTGAAGGTGAAAAGTCTTTCAGTACTTTCAACAATCGTTAGTGAGTTGATTTTCGTTTTGAATTGTCTTTAATGTTCAAAAGACCACTTTCAAATGCAGCAAATCAACTTTTCACTGTTCAAATTGAAGGTGAAAAGTCTTTCAATACCTTCAACAATCGTTAGTGAGTTGGTTTTCGTTTTGAATTGTCTTTAATGTTTGTATGATCATTTTTAATGCAGCAAATCAACTTTTCACTGTTCAAATTGAAGGTGAAACGTCTTTCAATACTTTCAACAATCGTTAGTGACTTGGTTTTCGTTTTGAATTGTCTTTAATGTTCAAAAGACCACTTTCAAATGCAGCAAATCAACTTTTCACTGTTCAAATTGAAGGTGAAAAGTCTTTCAATACCTTCAACAATCGTTAGTGAGTTGGTTTTCGTTTTGAATTGTCTTTAATGTTCAAAAGACCACTTTCAAATGCAGCAAATTAACTTTTCACTGTTCAAATTGAAGGTGAAAAGTCTTTCAGTACTTTCAACAATCGTTAGTGAGTTGATTTTCGTTTTGAATTGTCTTTAATGTTCAAAAGACCACTTTCAAATGCAGCAAATCAACTTTTCACTGTTCAAATTGAAGGTGAAAAGTCTTTCAATACCTTCAACAATCGTTAGTGAGTTGGTTTTCGTTTTGAATTGTCTTTAATGTTCAAAAGACCACTTTCAAATGCAGCAAATTAACTTTTCACTGTTCAAATTGAAGGTGAAAAGTCTTTTAGTACTTTCAACAATCGTTAGTGAGTTGGTTTTCGTTTTGAATTGTCTTTAATGTTCAAAAGACCACTTTCAAATGCAGCAAATTAACTTTTCACTGTTTAAATTGAAGGTGAAACGTCTTTCAGTACTTTCAACAATCGTTAGTGAGTTGATTTTCGTTTTGAATTGTCTTTAATATCCAAAAGAACCTTTTTTAATGTAGCAAATCAACTTTTCACTGTTCAAATTGAAGGTGAAAAGTCTTTCAATACTTTCAACAATCGTTAGTGAGTTGGTTTTCGTTTTGAATTGTCTTTAATGTTTGTATGATCATTTTTAATGCAGCAAATCAACTTTTCACTGTTCAAATTGAAGGTGAAACGTCTTTCAATACTTTCAACAATCGTTAGTGACTTGGTTTTCGTTTTGAATTGTCTTTAATGTTTGTATGATCATTTTTAATGCAGCAAATCAACTTTTCACTGTTCAAATTGAAGGTGAAAAGTCTTTCAATACCTTCAACAATCGTTAGTGACTTGGTTTTCGTTTTGAATTGTCTTTAATGTTTGTATGATCATTTTTAATGCAGCAAATCAACTTTTCACTGTTCAAATTGAAGGTGAAACGTCTTTCAATACTTTCAACAATCGTTAGTGACTTGGTTTTCGTTTTGAATTGTCTTTAATGTTCAAAAGACCACTTTCAAATGCAGCAAATCAACTTTTCACTGTTCAAATTGAAGGTGAAAAGTCTTTCAATACCTTCAACAATCGTTAGTGAGTTGGTTTTCGTTTTGAATTGTCTTTAATGTTCAAAAGACCACTTTCAAATGCAGCAAATTAACTTTTCACTGTTCAAATTGAAGGTGAAAAGTCTTTCAGTACTTTCAACAATCGTTAGTGAGTTGATTTTCGTTTTGAATTGTCTTTAATGTTCAAAAGACCACTTTCAAATGCAGCAAATCAACTTTTCACTGTTCAAATTGAAGGTGAAAAGTCTTTCAATACCTTCAACAATCGTTAGTGAGTTGGTTTTCGTTTTGAATTGTCTTTAATGTTCAAAAGACCACTTTCAAATGCAGCAAATTAACTTTTCACTGTTCAAATTGAAGGTGAAAAGTCTTTCAGTACTTTCAACAATCGTTAGTGAGTTGGTTTTCGTTTTGAATTGTCTTTAATGTTCAAAAGACCACTTTCAAATGCAGCAAATTAACTTTTCACTGTTTAAATTGAAGGTGAAACGTCTTTCAGTACTTTCAACAATCGTTAGTGAGTTGGTTTTCGTTTTGAATTGTCTTTAATGTTTGTATGATCATTTTTAATGCAGCAAATCAACTTTTCACTGTTCAAATTGAAGGTGAAAAGTCTTTCAGTACTTTCAACAATCGTTAGTGAGTTGGTTTTCGTTTTCAATTGTCTTTAATGTCCAAAAGAACCTTTTTTAATGTAGCAAATCAACTTTTCACTGTTCAAATTGAAGGTTAAGTGCCTTTTATACTTTTAACAATAATTCGTGGGCTTGTTTTGGATTTGGATTACAACGTTTATTAATTACTATTGGTCATGGAGATATTTTCGGCGAGGATTTGATAAAAATAACCGATTTATGTAAGCATAAAATGTGTAAAGAACGCAAACAAGTGATTAACTTTTTCAGAATTTTAATTGATGGCAAAGATTAAGATTTCGATGAAAAGCTGCAAGCATTTAATACCGTTCAGAAGGCCGCATGCAAAAACAACGAGGTCGATGTAACAACCCCAAATCTATTTAAATATAACGATTCGTTATTTATATCAATTTTTTTGTAAACCGAAACTGGATTAAAAATAGAAAGAAGGACATTAAAACATTCTTTCATTTTAATACCTCAATTAATTAATAAAATTTTTTATTATCAGACTGGATATCAACAAAATTACTGCTTAAAATAAAAATTTTCTATCCAAACTGGAAATAAGTATGAAATTACGTATTTAATTGCACTTTCTGTGTGAAAATTATCAGTTTGAAGATCGTTGTTTAGCAAAATTATGAACTTAATTCAAAAAAATAAAGTGAAACTTTATTGGTATAGAAATTGCGTTAACCAGAAACCTGCTAAAACCTCAGAGTAGTTACAGTCCAATAGATATTACAAAAAATGAAATGGAAGTTCGTTCGGGGCTTCGAGGTTTTGATGAGGTAACAGCTGTAGCTGTATTACCCCCTATCGTCGGTTATTTGGCTCGCGAAACGATATATATATACCAGGTTACAAGAAAACTTGCGAAATGGGACTAATGGCGATAGGAAAATTGTCGAGGAATGCAAAGTATTTTTGCAAGGAGTTTCCTCTTGGTCTTGGAGAAAAGGGGTAGTCTAGTCGCGATCCAGGCTTAGAGAATATCAAATTTGACAATACAATAGAAAAGAAATCGATTCCAGGTGCACGTTGCCTTTCCTGTTTACATTTTTGGAAGTTTGTTTATGTAATTTTCAATAATTGAAAGTATTTTATACCTAATGGAAAATATTCCAAATACAAGTCGTAAAAAAACGATATCTCAACACGTGGATATCTAATCTTATTTATTGTAATAGTTGAGAAGAAAACGGATTGAAGTAAACAAATTTATAGGTTACTATTTTGAAAAATATGTCGCCGAAATTTGAAATCTATATAAGATAATTGATTTTAACATTTTTTTTACCTATAACAACGTCCGAATCATCAAAGAAGCCTTATTTAACTGCGTATTTTGTTTACGAAGAAGGGCCCTACAAAAAAACACACAAAAGTTTGAAAAAAAAAATATATTTCTAAACGTAATTTTTAGTTTTATACACTTTTCCCAGCGTTGTTCGATAAGTTCGATACCCCGAGCCGTTTTTTTCAAATCCGGGTACAGAAAATAATCCGAGGAGACCAAATCTGGCGAATAGGGTGCACGAGGTAGCAATTCAAATTTGAATCCATAATTTTGGCGATGCAATTACGAATTTGTGAGCTGGTACATCGTCTTGATGAAATAACATTTTGTTTTTAGCTAAATGCTGTCGATTTAGCTCAATTTCTTCGCTCAAACATCGCGATAAGATGCCGGTTTTTCCTTTTTCAATATTATCCCAAGCGCATCTCAAAAAACCGATTTTTTTTCGTTTCGGGTGGACCCACGTGTTTCATCTATGGTCACGAAAACATCTCCACGACGCTGTATTTGTTCAATTGTAGCTCTAGATCAAGTCGGTATTCAGTAGAAGATATTTGATTCAATGATAATCATTCTAATACCGAGTTTTTCAAGTCCAGAACTTGCCCCATCTGGTTATTGATCTCGAACGGGTCATTTGGTAAGTTTTTGAGCTTCCGAATCTTCCTTGGACGTCATCATCGAGTTGTTTTGCCTTCGTAGGCACTTCTAGGTTTTCGATTGCAGCTGCCATTCAAGATTTGTCGATGTAATCGAAGGTTGGTTCAAAATCGATGTCTTCCAGTTGTACTTGGTGGCATTTTGGTTTCTTACCGATTAATGTGTAATAAAAAAATTATTGCGCCGTGTAGAAAGTTTTAGATCATGTTTCTTATCTATATTTAACGTTTTTAATAATTAATTACATTATTTTCGACTGATAATAACTGTCACCATATAGTCTATATGGAACCGAATGATTACATTTCTATTTTTAAATAATCTTTCGTGTTATATGTTGTTGAAACGTAAAGAAATGGCGTTTCCACGAAACGAATTAGGTGCGGACCGTAAAAAAAATATACCTGGAGTCGATTACAGAATTAAAAACTCGTTCTTCCGACGAAACTTTGAAACCATTACAATTTTAAAGCTTTATCGAATGCCGAATTCCATCGTTAGCCATTAAGGTGAGTCTCCACTTTGGAATAAAGCCGCGAACTTAATACCGTCGCGAACAAATGAATTAGCCGTTAATTTTGACTATCGAAAAGTTTCTTCCGAGTTGGATACCCGAAATTGAACAAAAATCGACTGTATGGATCTTTCGAGACGAGCCAAATCCAACGAAAGTTGTTCGCGCGAATGTTCGCCCGTTTCTCCCGGAATAACTGGACATTTCGTCATCGTTCCATTAGAGCAACGGTCTGAATGGTTCACCGGCATTCGTATACCAAAAAAAAAAAATCACGAAAACCAGTCGCAGAAGACGATTTACCACGACAAACGTATTCGAACAGTCGAAACATCAAATCTATGGATTATCCACCGTAGAATCCTTCCTCGGCATCTAGTGATTTCTTCATAATCATCTGAAGAAGCGTTTGATGGAAATAATGCTCCGATAATCGATTTTAACGGAGAATATTTTGGAAAACAATAAATTACTTGTCACCAACCAATCTGAACCGGATTTTTAGTCGATTAAACTATTGTTCAAGGTGTCCGTTTCCTCCCGCACAAAATAAGTCGTCGCACCAAAAAAAAAAACCCACCAATTAGATACGAAGGGAAACTATTTGAGTAAAACAGAACATCTACGACAAGAAACAAGGCCAGAACCGACCGCAGAAATGAAAATTCTCGGGAAAACAGCCCCAAAATCAGCTTCGTTTCGATTGTTGATAGCGACGATTCGTAATCGAGAAAAAAACCGTATCGAATCTTCATACATCCGAAAATATTTGTAAGAACAAAATTATTTAATCGGTTTATTGTTCGGATAATAAAAAGTAGAACGAAGAAAAAAATTGTTTGTTTTCATTCTTCGATCGCCCGCGAAACGCGTCGACCTCCCGAGTCCTTCATAAATTTTTTCGATAAACAAACTTTGAACCTTGAAAATAAATTTTTTATAGTCCATCTTTAACATCACACTATGGCCGGCGACCTACTCGCCTTTCGTGATTCACAGTTTTATTGTTTGTAGGACATAAATATTGAAAACTACGCAGTTGTATGACAAATTGCGGAATTGAAGTATTCCCAAATACCAAATAATACAATTCAATTATTAAAAATGAAAAATAGGTATCGGATTCCCTAGAAAATTTCTTTACGACACTCATGGTGGTTTCACACGATACGGTTTTTTGTTCGTACGGATGTCTGTACATACTATGAAGTTTGAGTGAAAAATTTGGATCGCTGGGTCCTTTTCTACAAGGAATTGTCTTCTCCAACTTTGTGTTTATCCAAAGGAGGATGGTTCCACAAGAAAATTGACGGTATTTAATCAATACGAATGGAATTGGGGAACCAATTGACTTAATTTGAACTTACGGCCATCAAGGTAGCAGTTTGATAGAAAAATCTGGTAACTAAGTTAAAAAACATCAAGGAAAGTAAGAATATTCGATTGAATTTTACTTTCCCGTTAATTTCCTTGATGTTTTTGAACCTAGTTACCAGATTTTTTTTATCAAACTGCGACCTCGATTGCCATAAGTTCAAATTGAGTAAGTTGGCTCCCCAATTCCATTCGTGTTGATTAAATACCGTCCATTTGCTTGTGGAACCATCTTCCTTTGGATAAAAACAAAGTTGGAGAAAATTTTTGAGAGAATTCGATACCAAAGGCGATGGGATCCAACCAAGAGGTGCTGGTTTTTGGAACAAAAGTTCAATTTCAGTAGTAACATCCTGTAGAAATAGAAAAACACACTTGGACACTAAGTATATGATGAGGAAGGTTTCTGAATTCAAATTTTATTGTTCCTCAAAATTCTAGTTGTTAAATTCGTCTAGGGATAGTCCGTTTTTTCCAAAAAACAATCTTATTTCCATAAATTTATCTATCAATTTTAATAAAAATAGTTATTTATGCAAATAGTGAGTAAATTAATACTTTTTTCACGATAAAGTCGATTTCTACGAGTGAAAAAAAAACGTTACTTTACTCACGAGTTTCATACAAACATTATTCTACGTCCTTAGACGACAAAACTTCCATCAAGTTTTATTTTTTTATAAGTAATATTAAAATTACAACTGTGAGCATTATTAATTTGAAGTGTTTACTATTTGTACTTGAATTGGCAACATTTAACGACAAATAACATCGTCCATAGTTGTATTAGTAGTTTTTTAAATAAAAATAAAAAGAAATCGGACTAATATTTAGTACGCTAGGAAATTTCGTATGGAAAACTTATTATTGACCAAGCGAAGTGGTTAAATACTTTAGTTTACTTCCTTGTTTTCAGTTATTTTTAGATGTTACGTAAAAACTGAATTTTCTCGATTCTCGACCTATTTTCAGGGAAAACGGGCACATTTAGATTTGGAAACAAACCTTTTGTATCGAATTCTATGAGATTTTTTGAAATTACTACAATTTTGTTAGCCTATCTTTACGTAATCAACGAATTTCTTCAACAATTTGTAAATTTTATCAAGCAAAATCTAATTCACGCATATTATTTGCTTTCGGAGTGTTCTAGATAACTGATTTTTTAATATTTTCATTAAATTTTCTACTCCTACCTTTCGTTCCTAATTCTTTTGAATTTTACAAATTTCTAACAATTTTTATTTGACAATTAAGCCGGCACCACACGAACCGTCTAACGTTTCCAACATTGGATGAACGAATCGTGTAGTAACGGCTTTACTCGTTTAGGTTCAATAACCTTTAACAACATTCGCTAATATATATCAAAAATTGCAAGATAAAGTCGATAAACATAACGGTTAACGGATAGAGAATACAGTCATTAAAAAAGAAGAAGCTATAAAACTATCCATATACTATTATGAAATTGTCTGAAACAAATCTATTTGTATAATTACTTTCGAAGTTGTATTGTCAAATTTTATTAAACCGGAAATGATGAAATAAATGTTCTTCATATATAAAAGAATAAGACGGACGGAAGACTGAACGAACGAACTTGAAAAACAATGTCAGACATATTGTTTTCTTGCAAAATAAATTCGATGTTTAATTACATATTATTCAAAGGTAGTCCAACAGAAATATTATATGAATAATATTAATAATAAATTATAATCCATTCTATACCTATATTGTATAATTTGTAAATTATATTATTAAAATGTTGAGAAAATAAAGGTTTTGTATTTGTAAGAGACAATCCCTTATGATAAATCCGAGTGTTCTAGATAATTGATTTTTTAATATTTTGATTAAATTTTCTACTCCTACCTTTCGTTCCTAATTCTTTTGAATTTTACAAATTTCTAACAATTTTTATTTGACAATTAAGCCGGCACCACACGAACCGTCTAACGTTTCCAACATTGGATGAACGAATCGTGTAGTAACGGCTTTACTCGTTTAGGTTCAATAACCTTTAACAACATTCGCTAATATATATCAAAATTTGCGAGATAAACTCTATAAACATAACGGTTAACGAGACGGGATAGAGAAAATACAGTCAATAAAAAAAGAAGAAGCTATAAAACTATCCATATACTCTTATGAAATTGACTGAAACAACAACTATTTGTATAATTACTTTCGAACTTGTATTGTCAAATTCATTTCATTAAACCGGAAATGATGAAATAAATGTTTTTTATATATAAAAGAATAAGACGGACGGAAGACTGAACGAACTGGAAGAACAATGTCAGACATATTGTTTTCTTGCAAAATAAATTCGATGTTTAATTATCTATTATTTAAAGGTAGTCCAAATATTTTAGGAATAATGATAATAACAATAAGTAAGTAGCTTCTCCCATTTACTACGCTTTTTTCTTTTATATCCTACCTTTATTTTTTCATTCTTTCAACCTTTAAAAGTTTTTAACAATTTTTATTTGACCATTAAGCCGGTACTACACGATCCGACTAACGTTTGCGTCAACATTTAACTTCCAACGTTTTACTAATTTAGGTTCAATAACCTTTAACAGCATTTGCTAGTACATATAAAAAATTGCGAGATACACTCAATAGAGGAGTTAAAAGCTGAAAAAAAAATTCCCCTTATAATCCATAGAATTTTTTTATCTAATTGAGAAACGGGTAATCTGAAATTTTAATTAAATAATGCGTAGTTATAATTTTTTTTGCCATCTCACCAGCCCACGCTTAAACTTGAATTTATAACAGATCCAGTACCGGATTGGCCACATACAAGAATAATGCTTCGAGTTTCGCGCAAAATTTTTGTTTTGCTACGTTCCTTAATCCGGTACTGTTTGTTAATATTTTTTTTTATAATATATTATTCATGGACGCCACATGTCACAAATAATACCCTTTTTTGTTTGTAATCTTCAACAAACAACAAAAAAACGTATCTGTCGCAGATGTTTATTTTAGAATATAAATTAGTTCGATAAAATTATGTATAATTTGCAAAATTTCATCGGTGACAAATGACATTTGACAGTATAAAAAATAAAATGAAATGGATAAGTCACTCGATGCTAAATCTGTCATTAAAAAGGATGTAATCTTTTTTGACAAAAACCATGATGATTTATTGAAGAAATCTGAAAAAAAAAACATAAAATTATCTTTTTTTACGAAAATAATGTTACAATTTACGTGACTTTTGATGAAACGGAAAAATTTCGTTGGCATGTATACCACGATATCACTTTTAATAAATAATTTGGCTAGATATAATATCAAGGAAAAAATATCTTATTTGTCACGTGTCTAACTTATAATACCACAACATAATACTGTCCATGTGGGAATTTGCAAACAAACAGACATGATTCACGATAGTTGAATTATTTAACCTACTTTTCCACACATTTATTGGACAGAGACAAATGTATAACATTTTGGCCAGCCAAAGCCAAAATACTACTTTTTAAGATAATATTAATAGCATTTTATAGTATAATACATATAAATAAACGAGAATTATTCGTGTTTAACAATAAATAATTATAAACGAAATCCCATTAGAAGTATACGATTCGATTCTGAATTAACTAAACATGATTTTAAATCGTTCTGTCAACTGTCACTCGTATGGTTGAAAATCCCATGTTTTTACGTGTCAAATGTAAAATTTCTTTACATGCCATCCGAAAATATGACATTAGAAATAAATAAACGAGAATTGTTCGTGTTTAACAATAAATAATTATAAACGAAATCCCATTAGAAGTATACGATTCGATTCTGAACTAACTAAACATGATTTTAAATCGTTCTGTCAACTGTCACTCGTATGGTTGAAAATCCCATGTTTTTACGTGTCAAATGTAAAATTTCTTTAAATGCCATCCGAAAATATGACATTAGAAATAAATAAACGAGAATTGTTCGTGTTTAACAATAAATAATTATAAACGAAATCCCATTAGAAGTATACGATTCGATTCTGAACTAACTAAACATGATTTTAAATCGTTCTGTCAACTGTCACTCGTATGGTTGAAAATCCCATGTTTTTACGTGTCAAATGTAAAATTTCTTTAAATGCCATCCGAAAATATGACATTAGAAATAAATAAACGAGAATTGTTCGTGTTTAACAATAAATAATTATAAACGAAATCCCATTAGAAGTATACGATTCGATTCTGAACTAACTAAACATGATTTTAAATCGTTCTGTCAACTGTCACTCGTATGGTTGAAAATCCCATGTTTTTACGTGTCAAATGTAAAATTTCTTTAAATGCCATCCGAAAATATGACATTAGAAATAAATAAACGAGAATTGTTCGTGTTTAACAATAAATAATTATAAACGAAGTCCCATTAGAAGTATACGATTCGATTCTGAACTAACTAAACATGATTTTAAATCGTTCTGTCAACTGTCACTCGTATGGTTGAAAATCCCATGTTTTTACGTGTCTAAAGTAAAATTTCTTTACATGCCATCCGAAAATATGACATTAGAAATAAATAAACGAGAATTGTTCGTGTTTAACAATAAATAATTATAAACGAAATCCCATTAGAAGTATACGATTCGATTCTGAATTAACTAAACATGATTTTAAATCGTTCTGTCAACTGTCACTCGTATGGTTGAAAATCCCATGTTTTTACGTGTCTAAAGTAAAATTTCTTTACATGCCATCCGAAAATATGACATTAGAAATAAATAAACGAGAATTGTTCGTGTTTAACAATAAATAATTATAAACGAAATCCCATTAGAAGTATACGATTCGATTCTGAACTAACTAAACATGATTTTAAATCGTTCTGTCAACTGTCACTCGTATGGTTGAAAATCCCATGTTTTTACGTGTCAAATGTAAAATTTCTTAAAATGCCATCCGAAAATATGACATTAGAAATAAATAAACGAGAATTGTTCGTGTTTAACAATAAATAATTATAAACGAAATCCCATTAGAAGTATACGATTCGATTCTGAACTAACTAAACATGATTTTAAATCGTTCTGTCAACTGTCACTCGTATGGTTGAAAATCCCATGTTTTTACGTGTCTAAAGTAAAATTTCTTTACATGCCATCCGAAAATATGACATTAGAAATAAATAAACGAGAATTGTTCGTGTTTAACAATAAATAATTATAAACGAAATCCCATTAGAAGTATACGATTCGATTCTGAACTAACTAAACATGATTTTAAATCGTTCTGTCAACTGTCACTCGTATGGTTGAAAATCCCATATTTTTACGTGTCAAATGTAAAATTTCTTTAAATGCCATCCGAAAATATGACATTAGAAATAAATAAACGAGAATTGTTCGTGTTTAACAATAAATAATTATAAACGAAGTCCCATTAGAAGTATACGATTCGATTCTGAACTAACTAAACATGATTTTAAATCGTTCTGTCAACTGTCACTCGTATGGTTGAAAATCCCATGTTTTTACGTGTCTAAAGTAAAATTTCTTTACATGCCATCCGAAAATATGACATTAGAAATAAATAAACGAGAATTGTTCGTGTTTAACAATAAATAATTATAAACGAAATCCCATTAGAAGTATACGATTCGATTCTGAATTAACTAAACATGATTTTAAATCGTTCTGTCAACTGTCACTCGTATGGTTGAAAATCCCATGTTTTTACGTGTCAAATGTAAAATTTCTTTAAATGCCATCCGAAAATATGACATTAGAAATAAATAAACGAGAATTGTTCGTGTTTAACAATAAATAATTATAAACGAAGTCCCATTAGAAGTATACGATTCGATTCTGAACTAACTAAACATGATTTTAAATCGTTCTGTCAACTGTCACTCGTATGGTTGAAAATCCCATGTTTTTACGTGTCAAATGTAAAATTTCTTTAAATACTATCCGAAAATATGACATTAGAAATAAATAAACGAGAATTGTTCGTGTTTAACAATAAATAATTATAAACGAAATCCCATTAGAAGTATACGATTCGATTCTGAACTAACTAAACATGATTTTAAATCGTTCTGTCAACTGTCACTCGTATGGTTGAAAATCCCATGTTTTTACGTGTCAAATGTAAAATTTCTTTAAATGCCATCCGAAAATATGACATTAGAAATAAATAAACGAGAATTGTTCGTGTTTAACAATAAATAATTATAAACGATGTCTCGTTATGTCTACGTTATGGAAACGTGTTTAGTAAATGAAAAATTATTTTCATAGCACGAAATCGAATTTGAACACTTATTCGACGGCCGCGTAGCCACTTCCTATTTCACGTATTAGGATATCCTTCGCATTTATGATTATTACTTGTTTTTAACAAATTTAACAAACAAAGCAATTCAAACCTAGGCCAACCAAATTCGTGCTAGTTTTTAATTTACAAGCAAAAATATTAATATCGAATAAACAGTCTACGTCATTGAAATTAAGTCTTATTGAGTTTTATCATTTGTTAGTATAAACACGTTCGTTTTATTGGTATATTTCCATTACAAATTTTTAATTTTCGTACTTGGATACTAGTAACGGAAGAATAAAAGACTGATAAAGGAATTTTTTATTTCGGTGTTGTTGTTTTTATATTCTATTTTTTGTTGGAATTAACACGAGTGCAATAGAAAATGATTCGATAAAATAAAAACAAAAAACCAATTAAAAAACTGACAATTGCGTATTGATTGAATAAAGCCGTACTTTTTTTTCTCGTTGCACTCGTTTGATTATCTCAAAACATAACACGGTTAACGAGACGGGATATAGAAGACAGTCAGTAGATCAATTACGGATATTTGTCATTAAAAAAGAAGAAGCTATAAAACTAACTATAAACAAACAATTATTTCCGTGTACGAGCACACACTCTTATGAAATTGACTGAAACAAATCTATTTGTATAATTACTTCCGAAGTTGTATTGTCAAATTTTATTAAACCGGAAATGATGAAATAAATGTTCTTTATATATAAAAGAATAAGACGGACGGAAGACTGAACGAACGAACTTGAAAAACAATGTCAGACATATTGTTTTGTTGCAAAATAAATTTGATGTTTAATTACATATTATTCAAAGGTAGTCCAACCGAAATATTTTATGAATAATAATAATAAATGATAATCCATTCTATCCCTATACTGTATAATTTGTAAATTATGTTATTAAAATGTCGAGAAAATAAAGTTTGCTATAAAATTCTCTTTAATTTTTCTATGTATAAGGAAGTTTGAAACACAGTTGATAGATGGCGGTGGCTACGCCGTTTGCATTAATACTTGAGTCAACACCATTTAATCCTCTTATTTTCAATGAAACATCAACTTAAATTTTAATCGTAACTCAAAGAATGTCGTCTTGTTGGTAAGGGATAGCTTTTTCTGTTTATTATAACTCTAAGCTAAATTTATATTTAAACTGAAATTATAATAGTTATTTCTAATAATAATGACAAACATGGTAAACCAAACCGACCTCAAATACCGTGGTTTCTAATGAATAAATAAAAAATTAATGATAGAAAAGACGAATTTTTATGTTCCTTGTATATTACAATATTTTGAATATCTTTTTTTTTGTTCCAGTGGTGTTTTGTGATTACGCCGCTTCGGGGAGGTCGCTACAATTTATAGAAGAATATATTTTAAGAGAGGTTCTTCCAACGTACGGAAATACACCTTATACCTCCAGCATATCGTCATTACAAACGACATTATTTAGGTTAGTGAAATTTTTAAAATTCATTTCTGTTCGAAGTAAATACGGTAGAAGAAATTTTCGAAAAATTTTACATTTTAAATTCGATTTTTTGTCCAAATGCGAATTCTTTCGAAAAATCCACATTTTGTTCACAAAAAGTTAGAAGAAACTAATTGTTGTTCACATAAAATTTGTTGGGGCCAATTTTTGTTCACATAAAAGTCGTAAAGGCGAAGTTTTGTTCACAAAACATTGATAAATCCAATGTTTGTTTACAAAGAATGAATAAAAGCCACTTTTTTCCACTTAAAACTTGGAAAACCCACTGTTTGTTCACATAGAATTGTTAGAAACCAATTGTTGTTCACATAAAATTGGACGAAACCAATTTTGTTCACATAACATGGGTAGAAAATAGTTGCTGTGCACATAAAATTATGAGAAACCAATTTATTGTTCACATAAAATTTGTAGGGGCCAATTTTTGTTCACATAGGATTCGTAAAAGCGAAGTTTTGTTCACAAAAAATTGATAAAAGCTAAAGTTTGTTTACAAACAATTTAAAAAAGCCACTTTTCCACTTAAAACTTGGAAAATCCACTGTTTGTTCACATAGAATTGGCCGAAACCAATTTTGTTCACATAAAATTGGAAGAAACCAATTTTGGTTACATAAACTTTGTAGGAGCCAATTTTTGTTCACATAGAATTCGTAAAAGCAAAGTTTTGTTCACAAAAAATTGATAAAAGCTAAAGTTTGTTCACAAAGTATGTATAAAAGCCACTATTTTCCACTTAAAACTTGTAAAACCCACTGTTTGTTCATATAGAATTGGTAGAAACCAATTTTGTTCACTTAACAGTTGTATGGGCCTATTTTTGTTCACATATAAGTCGTAAAATCGAAGTTTTGTTCACAAAAAGTTGGTAGAAACCAATGTTTGTTCATAAAAAATGTATAAAAGCCACTTTTTTCCAATTAAAACTTGCTAAACCCACTATTTGTTCACATAGAATTGGTAGAAACCAATTGTTGTTCACATAAAATTGGGGGGAACCAATTGTGTTCACATAAAATTTGTAGAAACCAGTTACGGTTCACATAAAATTGGAAGAAACTAATTGTTCACATAAAATTTGTAGGGATCAATTTTTGTTCACATAGAGGTCGTAGAAACGAAGTTATTTTCACAAAAAGCTGGAAAAGGCCAATGTTTTTTTAACGAAAGGTATAAAAGCCATTTTTTCCACATAAAACTTAAAAAACCCACTGTTTGTTCACATAAAATTAGTAGAAACTAATTGTTGTTCACATAAAATTGTGAGAAATCAATATTGTTCTCATAAAATTTGTAGGGGCCTATTTTTGTTCACATAGAACTCGTAAAAACGAAGTTTTGGTCACGAAAAGCTGGAAAAAGCCAATGTTTTTTTAAAATAAAGGTATAAAAGCCATTTTTCAACATAAAACTTGGAAAACCCACTGTTTGTTCACATAGAATTGTTAGAAACCAATTGTTGTTCACATAAAATTGAAAAAAACCAATTTTGTTCACATAACATTGGTAAAAAATAGTTGCTGTGCACATAAAATTATGAGAAACCAATTTATTGTTCACATAAAATTAATAAAAGCTAAAGTTTACTTACAAACAATGTATAAAAGCCACTTTTCCACTTAAAACTTGGAAAATCCACTGTTTGTTCACATAGAATTAGTAGAAACCAATTGTTGTTGACATAAGATTGGAAGAATCCAATTTTGTTCACATAAATTTCGTAGGTGCCAATTTTTGTTCATATAAAAGTCATAAAAGAGAAGTTTTGTTCACATAAAATTGGTAGGGTTCAATTTTTGTTCACATAGAAGTCGTAAAAACGAAGTTTTGTTCACAAAAAGCCAATGTTTAAAAAAAAAAGGTATAAAAGCCATTTTTTCCACTTAAAACTTGGAAAACCCACTGTTTGTTCACATAGAATTGTTAGAAACCAATTGTTGTTCACATAAAATTGGAAAAAACCAATTTTGTTCACATAACATTGGTATAAAATAGTTGCTGTGCACATAAAATTATGAGAAACCAATTTATTGTTCACATAAAATTAATAAAAGCTAAAGTTTACTTACAAACAATGTATAAAAGCCACTTTTCCACTTAAAACTTGGAAAATCCACTGTTTCTTCACATAGAATTAGTAGAAACCAATTGTTGTTGACATAAGATTGGAAGAATCCAATTTTGTTCACATAAATTTCGTAGGTGCCAATTTTTGTTCACATAAAAGTCATAAAAGAGAAGTTTTGTTCACATAAAATTGGTAGGGTTCAATTTTTGTTCACATAGAAGTCGTAAAAACGAAGTTTTGTTCACAAAAAGCCAATGTTTAAAAAAAAAAAGGTATAAAAGCCATTTTTTCCACTTAAAACTTGGAAAACACACTATTTGTCCTTATAAATTTCATTGCGACCAATTTTTGTTCACATAAAACGTATAGAAATCAATTATTTCCACTTAAAACTCGAAAAACCCATTATATGTTCAAATAAAAGTTGAGGCAACCAATTAATGTTCACATAAAATATATGAAAGCCGATTTTTTTTGTCATTCAACCTACTATCAGTTCACATATAATCATAGAACCTGTTTGTTGTTCACATACAATGTGTAGAAGCCAATTTTTCGACTTCTAACCTACAGTTTGTTCACATAAAATTGCGAGAAACCAATTTTTGTTCACACAACATATGTAAAATCTTAAAAATCACTATTTAACAATCGTCGATGTTCGATCATTTACCAAAATTTCGTTTTCCGTTTTTTCCTTCAGACAAGAAGCCAGGGACATAATTAGAAACGCTGTAAATGCGTCCGAAGAAGACGCAGTCATATTTTCCGGCCACGGTTGTTCGGACGCTTTAGAAAAACTAATTACGGCGTTAGATTTGCGGGAATCCCCCGTCGTGTTCACCGGATCGACAGAACATTACGATAATATTCATTTATGGCAAAAAATTGGATCGAAGGTAAATACTTTGTTTTGTTTTTTTCTTTTATTACTATTCGTTCGATATTTCTTCTACATGTTGCATCTTTGACGGTGTGCACAAGATCCTACGGTGGATGTATGAGACCAATCATCACATATGGGGTACCAAAACTCGGAGGAATTATCTTTCGAAAGTACAAAGACTGAACGGTACAAACCCGGTACACGTCTCGGGATGATGCACCATAAAAATTCAACATTGAGTAAATTGGATCGAAAGAAATGGAATTGGAGTCTCGTGGCTATACATCCAGTAGATAATCAAAGGATTGCCTTGAAAAATTAAAAGAGTTAGGCAAGAAAATCCATCGTATCGTTAAACGAAATATTTTTATTTGAAACAACCTTTTTTTCAGTGTACATTACTTTTTATATAATTTAATCGCCAGTTGTGATCCTAGTTGTTTCGAGCCGCGTTACATTTTCCAATAATATTAACGATAAATCAAATGTCATGTGGAATTTTACGATGTTTTTGCTAAATTAATATTTTTGTTTATAAGGTACTTGACTGAATTACCGACAGTAAAAATTTTACGTAGTCGATAAAATCGTTGGAAAAATTCCTTCTCGATAAAATGATTGTTTGCAATAAACGTTATTTTCCAAATTTAATAAATAACAAAAAAAAAAAAAAAAAAACGATTATATAAGTAAATACGAAATCTACTTGACCTTTCCAATTCACTCCGCAATCAATATTTTGAATTAGAAATCAATTTTGATAAATATTTAATCAATTCAACACTACTAAATATAAAATGTTGTTAATACGAGATTCAACTTCGAATATGGGTCAGAAAAAATTGTCTGGTCAAGTAAAGAAACGTGATTATTGATGTTTTCGCAGGAACGATATCCGACGTTGCCAAATTCGAATAGCGCGTCTAGACTATTAATAGATTCCGTTTTTATCACCTCTCAAAATTACTCGATCGAAAAACAAACGTACGAGATCTAGAACTAGATAAATTTGTTAGATATTATTAACGTAGGATACTGTAGTACTGCACTGTACTTCACAGTTTGGCAACGTTGTTGAAAATCATTAAATTTATTTATTAATACGTAATTTCATAATGGAAACCGTAAACGTCAACACAGAAACGTCAAATGTCAAGATAGAAACGTCAAAAGAAGATAGAAACGTCAGAGGTCAACCTAATAACAATTTTACGAACGCGTTTATTAAAAATAATACCAATTTGTATTTAGATAACAAACAACTCAATAAAATTAATTTATGGAACATTTCTAAATGTTCAAAAATTGCGAACACGCATTTTGAATTTATTGGTAATTTTTTGGCAACGGTATTTATACTAAATTTTAAAAATTTACTGCTTGGAAATTATGTTTTCAAGTAGAACAAGAAGAACGGGGATTTTTTCGAATATATTATTGTCGTTTATATGTTGTCTCTTTCCATATAAAATTGTTTTGAAACTCGTGTAGCTCAACGAAATTCGTAAAATGTAAACAACTGTCAAAAGCTTCTGACGGAAACGAATTAAACAAGATGGCGTGTTGACGCATGACATTTCGATTAGTCACAAAAAAGTGACAGTCATTTAAATGAAGTTATCGATGAAAAAAATACTGTATGAGCTGAATAATGGCTTCGAAAGTGTACTACTCCATCGATTGTAATTGATTTACTCAATACTGGTCGTCCAATTGAGGTGGAAACATCGAAATCGGTCATATCTAATCGTAAATTGAAACGGCGTGAGCTAGATGACGCCCTGAACATTTGGCCATGTTTACACGCGATAAATCAGATTTTTTGAGTGGACTGCAGTCGGTGTATGGAATCGCCTCCTCCTCATCCACCGTATAGTCCAGATCCGGTCGCCATTTATTATTCTACAATCACGGAAATTTCGCGAACGACTTTATGTATTCGGAATGGATTTTCGGAATTGATTTATTCCTTTGTGTTGTAGTTGGTGCGAATAGGGGAAACGAAAGAAGGTTTACTAGATTTGGCGGAATTAGAAAATCAACTGAAATTCTATCAGAATTGCGGGAGGCAGATGATAGGATGTTTTTCTTTGGCATCGAGCGTAACAGGTGATTTCCAAATTTTCCATATATAACTTTACACGCTAACGATCGGTTTTATTTTTTATTTTTTTTTTTTTGTTCGTTTAGGTCTCGTAGTGGACGATATCGCTTGTACAATTCTTCTACATCAATACGGAGCTTTGTCCTTTTGGGATTTCAACGTCGGCGCTCCTTGTTTACTCATAGATATGAATCCAATTATTCCGGGAGTCGAGGAAACTAACTCTTCTTCCGCTTTTAAAGACGCCGTATACTTTTCGGGACATAAGTTCGTTGGAGGAGTCCAAACTCCCGGTAAATACGTAGTCATTATACGGGATAATATTCTATAGTGGGGATTATCGTATTTTTTTCAGGTATACTAGTTGCCAAAAAATCGATATTTCGAAGGTTAAATACTTGCGAACCTGATGGTTTCTTCGTTTCGAATGATCATGACAAGGTAAGTGATTTATCGAAAAAAAAAAAAAAATAATTTTTAATGACTTTTAGAAATTTTTTTTTAATCATCATAAAACTTTTTTGTGTCGTTTCCATTTTTATGGTTTTCTTAAGTCTTCCATGACATTTTTGCTTCTTTTTCGACTCATTTGTCTTTTTCTTCGATTTCGTCTTATGTATCTTTATTATTTTCGCTTGTTACTTTATCATTTTTTGGAGGTTAATCGATTCTGTTCATTTTTTTTCACAATTTACTTTAAAATTCTCCAAATTTTTAATTTTATTTTCGTTTCGGCTCCTTCTTTTACTAATTTACGTATTTTTTGAACTTTTCTCTTTGTCTGTACCAAATCTCAGATCCGATCTTTAATTTTTTTGCGTCATTTCCTTTTTTATGGTTTTCTTAAGTCTTCCATTACATTTTTGCTTCTTTTTCGACTCATTTGTCTTTTTCTTCGATTTCGTCTTATGTATCTTTATTATTTTCGCATGTTACTTTATCATTTTTTGGAGGTTAATCGATTCTGTTCATTTTTTTTCACAATTTACTTTAAAATTCCCCAAATTTTTAATTTTATTTTCGTTTCGGCTCCTTCTTTTACTAATTTACGTATTTTTTGAACTTTTCTCTTTGTCTGTACCAAATCTCAGATCCGATCTCTAATTTTTTTGTGTCATTTCCTTTTTTATGGTTATCTTCAGTCTTCCATTACATTTTTGCTTCTTTTTCGACTCATTTGTCTTTTTCTTCGATTTCGTCTTATGTATCTTTATTATTTTCGCTTGTTACTTTATCATTTTTTGGAGGTTAATCGATTCTGTTCATTTTTTTTCACAATTTACTTTAAAATTCTCCAAATTTTTAATTTTATTTTCGTTTCGGCTCCTTCTTTTACTAATTTACGTATTTTTTGAACTTTTCTCTTTGTCTGTACCAAATCTCAGGATCCGTTTTATAATTTTTTTGTGTTGTTTCCTTTTTTTATGGTTTTCTTGAGTCTTCCATGACATTTTTGCTTCTTTTTTGACTTTTTTGTTTTTTTCTTCGATTTCATCTTATGTATCGTCATTATTTTCGCTTGTTACTTTATCATTTTTTGAAGGTTAATCGATTCTGTTCATTTTTTTCAACAATTTACTTTAAAATTCCCCAAATTTTCAATTTTATTTTCGTTTCAGCTCCTTCTTTTACTAATTTGCGTATTTTTGGAACTTTTTTCTGTGTCTGTACCAAATCTCAGGATCCGTTCTGTAATTTTTTTGTGTCATTTCCTTTTTTATGGTTTTCTTGAGTCTTCCATGACATTTTTGCTTCTTTTTTGACTTTTTTGTTTTTTTCTTCGATTTCATCTTATGTATCGTCATTATTTTTGCTTGTTACTTTATCATTTTTTGAAGGTTAATCGATTCTGTTCATTTTTTTCAACAATTTACTTTAAAATTCCCCAAATTTTTAATTTTATTTTCGTTTCAGCTCCTTCTTTTACTAATTTAAGTATTTTTTGAACTTTTCTCTTTGTCTGTACCAAATCTCAGGATCCGTTTTATAATTTTTTTGTGTTGTTTCCTTTTTTTATGGTTTTCTTAAGTCTTCCATGATATTTTTGCTTCTTTTTTGACTTTTTTGTTTTTTTCTTCGATTTCGTCTTATGTATCTTCATTATTTTCGCATGTTACTTTATCATTTTTTGGAGCTTAATCGATTCTGTTCATTTTTTTCCACAATTTACTTTAAAATTCCCCAAATTTTTAATTTTATTTTCGTTTCGGCTCCTTCTTTTACTAATTTACGTATTTTTGGAACTTTTTTCTGTGTCTGTACCAAATCTCAGGATCCGTTTTATAATTTTTTTGTGTTGTTTCCTTTTTTTATGGTTTTCTTAAGTCTTCCATGATATTTTTGCTTCTTTTTTGACTTTTTTGTTTTTTTCTTCGATTTCGTCTTATGTATCTTCATTATTTTCGCATGTTACTTTATCATTTTTTGAAGGTTAATCGATTCTGTTCATTTTTTTCCAGAATTTACTTTAAAATTCCCCAAATTTTCAATTTTATTTTCGTTTCAGCTCCTTCTTTTACTAATTTACGTATTTTTGGAACTTTTTTCTGTGTCTGTACCAAATCTCAGGATCCGTTTTATAATTTTTTTGTGTTGTTTCCTTTTTTTATGGTTTTCTTAAGTCTTCCATGATATTTTTGCTTCTTTTTTGACTTTTTTGTTTTTTTCTTCGATTTCGTCTTATGTATCTTCATTATTTTCGCATGTTACTTTATCATTTTTTGAAGGTTAATCGATTCTGTTCATTTTTTTCCACAATTTACTTTAAAATTCCCCAAATTTTTAATTTTATTTTCGTTTCGGCTCCTTCTTTTACTAATTTACGTATTTTTGGAACTTTTTTCTGTGTCTGTACCAAATCTCAGGATCCGTTTTATAATTTTTTTGTGTTGTTTCCTTTTTTTATGGTTTTCTTAAGTCTTCCATGATATTTTTGCTTCTTTTTTGACTTTTTTGTTTTTTTCTTCGATTTCGTCTTATGTATCTTCATTATTTTCGCATGTTACTTTATCATTTTTTGAAGGTTAATCGATTCTGTTCATTTTTTTCCAGAATTTACTTTAAAATTCCCCAAATTTTCAATTTTATTTTCGTTTCAGCTCCTTCTTTTACTAATTTACGTATTTTTGGAACTTTTTTCTGTGTCTGTACCAAATCTCAGGATCCGTTTTATAATTTTTTTGTGTTGTTTCCTTTTTTTATGGTTTTCTTAAGTCTTCCATGATATTTTTGCTTCTTTTTTGACTTTTTTGTTTTTTTCTTCGATTTCGTCTTATGTATCTTCATTATTTTCGCATGTTACTTTATCATTTTTTGAAGGTTAATCGATTCTGTTCATTTTTTTCCACAATTTACTTTAAAATTCCCCAAATTTTTAATTTTATTTTCGTTTCGGCTCCTTCTTTTACTAATTTACGTATTTTTGGAACTTTTTTCTGTGTCTGTACCAAATCTCAGGATCCGTTTTATAATTTTTTTGTGTTGTTTCCTTTTTTTATGGTTTTCTTAAGTCTTCCATGATATTTTTGCTTCTTTTTTGACTTTTTTGTTTTTTTCTTCGATTTCGTCTTATGTATCTTCATTATTTTCGCATGTTACTTTATCATTTTTTGAAGGTTAATCGATTCTGTTCATTTTTTTCCAGAATTTACTTTAAAATTCCCCAAATTTTCAATTTTATTTTCGTTTCAGCTCCTTCTTTTACTAATTTACGTATTTTTGGAACTTTTTTCTGTGTCTGTACCAAATCTCAGGATCCGTTTTATAATTTTTTTGTGTTGTTTCCTTTTTTTATGGTTTTCTTAAGTCTTCCATGATATTTTTGCTTCTTTTTTGACTTTTTTGTTTTTTTCTTCGATTTCGTCTTATGTATCTTCATTATTTTCGCATGTTACTTTATCATTTTTTGAAGGTTAATCGATTCTGTTCATTTTTTTCCAGAATTTACTTTAAAATTCCCCAAATTTTCAATTTTATTTTCGTTTCAGCTCCTTCTTTTACTAATTTACCTATTTTTGGAACTTTTTTCTTTGTCTATACCAAATCTCAGATCGAATCTCTAATTTTTTTGTGTCATTTCCTTTTTTATGGTTTTCTTAAGTCTTCCATTACAACCTTTGTGCCTTCATCCTCCTTTCGAATAACATTTACCATTTTTTTCCTCAAAATAAGCCTTAACGTCTCCGTCTGATGTAAATCTCTTTCCAGCAAGTCTAACTTTAAGGTTAGTAAACATAAAAAAGTTGCTGGTAACCAAATCTGGTAGATACGATGATAGGTTAAACCAATTCGAAATATAATTCGTGACAATCCTCGTAGTTAATTATTATGTTGCTTTATTGTTTCAATCCATTCAATACTTGTCATATTTTTCTTCTTTTTGAAAAAATCTAAGTTAAAATTAGTAGAATTAGCTCGTTGTTGAACACTATTCACAATTGCACCTGTTTTATACCGAATTTTGTCACCAATAAACCTTCTCCCGCAGCTGGAATCTTCTAATTTGTTCCTCGACTATTAAACCATAGAAAGGACTGCAAGTAATTGGCCCTTTGTCCTTATTTCAACTTTTCCCGCGGGAAAACCTCCTTGGAGATACGATTCTCATACTTTTCGATAACCTCCAAACTATATTTGAATCATTCGGAATACAACGTATCGCGGCTTCGTTGTTTTCTTCTTCGATTTTATTTTCGTCTGTATCATTTTCTTCGTTATCTTTCTCCGGCTTCGATTTTTAATGTTGTCTCCTTTGTTAAAATCCCGCACATAACCGAGGAAATATTTGATCATCTCGATTTTCGTAATTACAGAATTTCGATCTGCAAGAAGACGGCAACTGCGCCGCGATTGTTGAATCGATCCGCGCAGGTCTAGTGATGCAATTAAAAGACACCGTTTCCGTAGCCAATATCATTCAAAGACAAGATAAAATTGTTAAGTAAGTAAAATCTAAACATTCTAAACGTTTATTAATTTTTTTTGTTTTCAAATTCCCATCGATTTTCCTTTCCCAATTCCAATCCATAAAAAAAAAAGAAGAATAACATAACCAACGAGACTAACTAACCTTTCGTAATACGCGTCGGTTAAATCCGATAGTTTTGCGTCGTCCTGCGTGAGATGGCGTGGCGTGGCGTGTGTGTATACGCAAACAATTCAATTAAATGTGGCGTGGCGTGTTGCCAATGGGTTTCGATCTTTATATATCGTCGAATAAGTGTTATTCGTTAACGATTTTTCACTTTTTTTGATTCAATAGAGTATCTAATATCTGGTATCTTCAATATTAGTGGCGGTCTTGGCGTTTTATCTACCTTGGACGCCTGTTGTAATCCTCCAACTCGTCGTCGATGTCTCGTTCGTCGTTTCCAGAGACTTCTGGTCGAATTTTCGTTAATTCTGATGGTTGATAGTCTGAGGACGATGTTTCGCCGAGCTTGGACCTTCTTTTGACGAAAGCAATCAGCACGGTCCGGATGAGGAAGGATTAAACGGTTCACTTTGACCTTTTTCCATCCCGTTTTCCTACAAATTGTATTCCGACGGGAAAAAACTATTTCAGACCGAGATTTTTTTACAGACAAATGCTGCAACATATTAGAACCATCCCGGAATTGATTCTTCTAGGAAACAATTCTCCCAATATAAAGAGAATACCGATTTTTTCTTTTATGGTTCGACATCCTAGAGGAAGTTTTCTTCATCACAATTTCGTTTGTGCGGTATTGAATGACGTTTTCGGTATACAAGCTAGAGCGGGATGTCCTTGTTCGGGACCTTACGCTCAAGAGTTGCTGGGAATCGATCAAAGTTTGGCGGATCAGTATGAGAGTATCATATTGGAAGATAGGTAAGTTTGGAGATTTTTTAATTGTCTTTTGATGAGTTTTTTTTCAATTTTGCAATTTTTTTATCGTTTTTGAAAAGAAAACTTTTATGCAAAACCTTTTTTTTCGACCGCAACAATCCGAACTATCCTTTCCATAATATATAATTTTTGTATGACCCCTCGTAAAATGGTTTCGTTGCGATGTTGTCGGCTGGCGCTAACGCTTACGCTTTGGGTAGTTAGTTAAATTAATAGAGATGGGAGAAAACTGGTAACGGTAACTGAGTGAAAAAGAAACTTGAAATTTGGAAAATATAATTTTATCTTTATGTGGAAAAACTGAAAATTTTCACCAATAAAAAATGCCTCGATAGCGTGTAATGTTGAAGAATTCCGAGTGGGAGATGTTCTTTTTTTCAGTGTAGATTAACAGATTACGTAAATATCGTTTGAGGCTTCGAAATCAAATTTTTAACGATTAAATTCGATTAAATAAAATTTTTAAAACGTGAAACCAAATAAAATCTTCGAGTGACATAATCTTTTCATGTTTTTTTCGTCGCAATTCCTGTAAAAAAACAAAGATTTTTTCGAAAAATCATCGAAATCGGACGATTTTTCGTTTCTTTAGATCCAAAATTAATATTTTGACAACATGTAAAGTTGAAAAATTCAAATTGGGGGAGTTTAGTTTTTCGAAATGTTCTTTTTTTCAGTGTAGATTAACAGATTACGTAAACATCGTTTGAAGCTTCGAAATCAAATTTTTAACGATTAAATTCAATTGAAAAAAATTTAAAGTCACGAAATTGCATAAAATCTTCAAGTGACATAATTTTTTCATTTTTTTTTTCGTCGCAAATTTAAAGATTTTTTCGAAAAATCATCGAAATCGGACGATTTTTCGTTTCTATAGATCCAAAATTAATATTTTGACAACATGTAAAGTTGAAAAATTCAAATTGGGGGAGTTTAGTTTTTCGAAATGTTCTTTTTTTCAGTGTAGATTAACAGATTACGTAAACATCGTTTGAAGCTTCGAAATCAAATTTTTAACGATTAAATTCGATTGGAAAAAAATGTTGAAAACGTGAAACCAAATAAAATCTTCGAGTGACATAATCTTTTCATGTTTTTTTCGTCGCAATTCCTGTAAAAAAACAAAGATTTTTTCGAAAAATCATCGAAATCGGACGATTTTTCGTTTCTTTAGATCCAAAATTAATATTTTGACAACATGTAAAGTTGAAAAATTCAAATTGGGGGAGTTTAGTTTTTCGAAATGTTCTTTTTTTCAGTGTAGATTAACAGAATACGTAAACATCGTTTGAAGCTTCGAAATCAAATTTTTAACGATTAAATTCAATTGAAAAAAATTTAAAGTCACGAAATTGCATAAAATCTTCAAGTGACATAATTTTTTCATTTTTTTTTTCGTCGCAAATTTAAAGATTTTTTCGAAAAATCATCGAAATCGGACGATTTTTCGTTTCTATAGATCCAAAATTAATATTTTGACAACATGTAAAGTTGAAAAATTCAAATTGGGGGAGTTTAGTTTTTCGAAATGTTCTTTTTTTCAGTGTAGATTAACAGAATACGTAAACATCGTTTGAAGCTTCGAAATCAAATTTTTAACGATTAAATTCAATTGAAAAAAATTTAAAGTCACGAAATTGCATAAAATCTTCAAGTGACATAATTTTTCATGTTTTTTCGTCGCAAATTTTGTAAAAAACAAAAATTTTTCGAAAAATCATCGAAATCGGACGATTTTTCGTTATTATAGATCCAAAATTAATATTTTGACAGCTTGTAAAGTTGAAAAATTTAAATTGTGGGAGAGTTTAGTTTTTCGAAATGTTCTTTTTTTCAGTGTAGATTAACAGAATACGTAAACATCGTTTGAAGCTTCGAAATCAAATTTTTAACGATTAAATTCGATTGGAAAAAAATGTTGAAAACGTGAAACCAAATAAAATCTTCAAGTGACATAATTTTTCATGTTTTTTCGTCGCAAATTTTGTAAAAAACAAAAATTTTTCGAAAAATCATCGAAATCGGACGATTTTTCGTTATTATAGATCCAAAATTAATATTTTGACAGCTTGTAAAGTTGAAAAATTTAAATTGTGGGAGAGTTTAGTTTTTCGAAATGTTCTTTTTTTCAGTGTAGATTAACAGAATACGTAAACATCGTTTGAAGCTTCGAAATCAAATTTTTAACGATTAAATTCGATTGGAAAAAAATGTTGAAAACGTGAAACCAAATAAAATCTTCAAATGACATAATTTTTCATGTTTTTTCGTCGCAAATTCTGTACAAAAACAAAAATTTTTCGAAAAATCATCGAAATCGGACGATTTTTCGTTATTATAGATCCAAAATTAATATTTTGACAGCTTGTAAAGTTGAAAAATTTAAATTGTGGGAGAGTTTAGTTTTTCGAAATGTTCTTTTTTTCAGTGTAGATTAACAGAATACGTAAACATCGTTTGAAGCTTCGAAATCAAATTTTTAACGATTAAATTCGATTGGAAAAAAATGTTGAAAACGTGAAACCAAATAAAATCTTCAAATGACATAATTTTTCATGTTTTTTCGTCGCAAATTCTGTACAAAAACAAAAATTTTTCGAAAAATCATCGAAATCGGACGATTTTTCGTTATTATAGATCCAAAATTAATATTTTGACAGCTTGTAAAGTTGAAAAATTTAAATTGTGGGAGAGTTTAGTTTTTCGAAATGTTCTTTTTTTCAGTGTAGATTAACAGAATACGTAAACATCGTTTGAAGCTTCGAAATCAAATTTTTAACGATTAAATTCGATTGGAAAAAAATGTTGAAAACGTGAAACCAAATAAAATCTTCAAATGACATAATTTTTCATGTTTTTTCGTCGCAAATTCTGTACAAAAACAAAAATTTTTCGAAAAATCATCGAAATCGGACGATTTTTCGTTATTATAGATCCAAAATTAATATTTTGACAGCTTGTAAAGTTGAAAAATTTAAATTGTGGGAGAGTTTAGTTTTTCGAAATGTTCTTTTTTTCAGTGTAGATTAACAGAATACGTAAACATCGTTTGAAGCTTCGAAATCAAATTTTTAACGATTAAATTCGATTGGAAAAAAATGTTGAAAACGTGAAACCAAATAAAATCTTCAAATGACATAATTTTTCATGTTTTTTCGTCGCAAATTCTGTACAAAAACAAAAATTTTTCGAAAAATCATCGAAATCGGACGATTTTTCGTTATTATAGATCCAAAATTAATATTTTGACAGCTTGTAAAGTTGAAAAATTTAAATTGTGGGAGAGTTTAGTTTTTCGAAATGTTCTTTTTTTCAGTGTAGATTAACAGAATACGTAAACATCGTTTGAAGCTTCGAAATCAAATTTTTAACGATTAAATTCGATTGGAAAAAAATGTTGAAAACGTGAAACCAAATAAAATCTTCAAATGACATAATTTTTCATGTTTTTTCGTCGCAAATTCTGTACAAAAACAAAAATTTTTCGAAAAATCATCGAAATCGGACGATTTTTCGTTATTATAGATCCAAAATTAATATTTTGACAGCTTGTAAAGTTGAAAAATTTAAATTGTGGGAGAGTTTAGTTTTTCGAAATGTTCTTTTTTTCAGTGTAGATTAACAGAATACGTAAACATCGTTTGAAGCTTCGAAATCAAATTTTTAACGATTAAATTCGATTGGAAAAAAATGTTGAAAACGTGAAACCAAATAAAATCTTCAAATGACATAATTTTTCATGTTTTTTCGTCGCAAATTCTGTACAAAAACAAAAATTTTTCGAAAAATCATCGAAATCAGACGATTTTTCGTTATTATAGATCCAAAATTAATATTTTGACAGCTTGTAAAGTTGAAAAATTTAAATTGTGGGAGAGTTTAGTTTTTCGAAATGTTCTTTTTTTCAGTGTAGATTAACAGAATACGTAAACATCGTTTTGAAGCTTCGAAATCAAATTTTTAACGATTAAATTCGATTGGAAAAAAATGTTGAAAACGTGGAAACCAAATAAAATCTTCAAATGACATAATTTTTCATGTTTTTTTCGTCGCAAATTCTGTACAAAAACAAAAATTTTTCGAAAAATCATCGAAATCGGACGATTTTTCGTTATTATAGATCCAAAATTAATATTTTGACAGCTTGTAAAGTTGAAAAATTTAAATTGTGGGAGAGTTTAGTTTTTCGAAATGTTCTTTTTTTCAGTGTAGATTAACAGAATACGTAAACATCGTTTGAAGCTTCGAAATCAAATTTTTAACGATTAAATTCGATTGGAAAAAAATGTTGAAAACGTGAAACCAAATAAAATCTTCAAATGACATAATTTTTCATGTTTTTTCGTCGCAAATTCTGTACAAAAACAAAAATTTTTCGAAAAATCATCGAAATCAGACGATTTTTCGTTATTATAGATCCAAAATTAATATTTTGACAGCTTGTAAAGTTGAAAAATTTAAATTGTGGGAGAGTTTAGTTTTTCGAAATGTTCTTTTTTTCAGTGTAGATTAACAGAATACGTAAACATCGTTTGAAGCTTCGAAAATCAAATTTTTAACGATTAAATTCGATTGGAAAAAAATGTTGAAAACGTGAAACCAAATAAAAATCTTCAAATGACATAATTTTTCATGTTTTTTCGTCGCAAATTCTGTACAAAAAACAAAAAATTTTTCGAAAAATCATCGAAATCGGACGATTTTTCGTTATTATAGATCCAAAATTAATATTTTGACAGCTTGTAAAGTTGAAAAATTTAAATTGTGGGAGAGTTTAGTTTTTCGAAATGTTCTTTTTTTCAGTGTAGATTAACAGAATACGTAAACATCGTTTGAAGCTTCGAAATCAAATTTTTTAACGATTAAATTCGATTGGAAAAAAATGTTGAAAACGTGGAAACCAAATAAAATCTTCAAATGACATAATTTTTCATGTTTTTTCGTCGCAAATTCTGTACAAAAACAAAAATTTTTCGAAAAATCATCGAAATCGGACGATTTTTTCGTTATTATAGATCCAAAATTAATATTTTGACAGCTTGTAAAGTTGAAAAATTTAAATTGTGGGAGAGTTTAGTTTTTCGAAATGTTCTTTTTTTCAGTGTAGATTAACAGAATACGTAAACATCGTTTTGAAGCTTCGAAATCAAATTTTTAACGATTAAATTCGATTGGAAAAAAATGTTGAAAAACGTGAGAAACCAAATAAAATCTTCAAAATGACATAATTTTTCATGTTTTTTTCGTCGCAAAATTCTGTACAAAAAACAAAAATTTTTCGAAAAAATCATCGAAATCGGACGATTTTTCGTTATTATAGATCCAAAATTAATATTTTTGACAGCTTGTAAAGTTGAAAAATTTAAATTGTGGGAGAGTTTAGTTTTTCGAAATGTTCTTTTTTTTCAGTGTAGATTAACAGATTACGTAAACATCGTTTGAAGCTTCGAAATCAAATTTTTAACGATTAAATTCGATTGGAAAAAAAAATGTTGAAAACGTGGAAACCAAATAAAATCTTCAAATGACATAATTTTTCATGTTTTTTTCGTCGCAAATTCTGTACAAAAACAAAAGTTTTTTTCGAAAAATCATCGAAATCGGACGATTTTTTCGTTATTATAGATCCAAAATTAATATTTTGACAGCTTGTAAAGTTGAAAAAATTTAAATTGTGGGAGAGTTTAGTTTTTTCGAAATGTTCTTTTTTTCAGTGTAGATTAACAGAATACGTAAACATCGTTTGAAGCTTCGAAATCAAATTTTTAACGATTAAATTCGATTGGAAAAAAAATGTTGAGAAACGTGGAAACCAAATAAAATCTTCAAATGACATAATTTTTTCATGTTTTTTCGTCGCAAATTCTGTACAAAAACAAAGTTTTTTTCAAAAAATCATA